>NW_020448397.1:781315-945067 GCF_003343035.1 Apteryx rowi | reverse complement strand
ACAGGGTCCCATGGTCATAGAAACCAAAACCCTGTTCCCAACACCAGCGGCGCAGCCAGTCGTTGGTAGTGAGGACCTTACAACCACCCTTTATGAGATTCAGCAGCTTTACCTTGAACTAAATTAGTTTCTTTGTGTTCCCACCATTCTTGTGTTTTAAAGCTATTCAAGGACTAACCATCAGTTCAGATCATTATTCCTGCATTTTGCATTGGAAATTATTTAGTGAACATTAGAATTGGAGCTTCCAGCTTAATTTCTTTAAAAAATAAATTTATATCACATGCACCACTCTTTACAATAAGGGTGGCAATCATGGAATCACTTCAAAACCAGATTACTGCTCCAAACTAAAACAGGGATAGATGCTCAGATAGTGTAAAAGTGCTTCAGTTTTATCTGTCAGTTAAGAGGAAAACTTAGCTGAGGTGCTAGATTGGAACAAGACTAATATGCATGTGCTGTTATTTTAAAGTCACATTGCCTTTCAATAGAAGGATTTTAATATTCTGCACCAGCTACAAAGTACCTTCCTTTAAGAAGTTGGTTGGAGGTTCTTTGAAGCATAAAAAGGCAGTTGCCTAGAGATGGATGTATAAAGTGTGATTGGTAACTGTAGGGGATGGTATCTAAACTCCAGTCTAAGACTCAAGGAAAAATTATGTACTTCCTCAGAATATAAAGGCAAGAGGCCTACCACGCAAAGGGATGCATCAAAAAACAAGAGATAAATTAATCTACAAGTCCAAGGTATTACAGTGGTTCATTCGTTAGTAGGGCTGAACGTAAGTTTGTGAGCTCTCCATTTAAATTTCACATTGTACAATACTGTAAGATGATAGCTTCGTAAGAAAAATAAAAGCAGTACTTCACTTGAGAGACTGCTTGTATTATAAACAGCAAGAGAATATGGCTTGGGCAGCTTTGATATAAGCTCTAAATATGAAGTCAGCTGTGTACTACAAGGATAAGTGAAACAGAGTGTGTGAAAGAAAAAAGAAAGCCATGGTCTGTTCTTACAAATCGATGCCAAGATGTTCAGTGTCATATCGGCTCCTAAGTCATCACACACACCACAAGTACTTTCCTTCAGAGAACAACATAGATAAAAATCCTCATTGCCTACCCTCAATTGCTCACATATCATTCTTTTTCTGCTCTTTTTCTCTGTTCTACTTGATCTGCAATCTTTCATCACACATGCTCTAATCATTACCTAGTCCTGATCCTACCTCCTGAAAGGAGGATTCTTCCTCCAATTTGCTATATTCCTCTCCAGAACATTACTTTTTCTATGAAATCAAGCTGGTCTTAACAGTTCTACTTTTTATCTGGGGAATACTGTTAACTTTTCCATACCTAATTCTGATGTTCAAGGAAAGTGCACATCTCTTCTGGTTAACAAAACTAAAGACGGATTTAGTTAGTAAAATACAGAAGCTATTTGATTTAAAAATGATGCCTCCTGGCAAGCAAAGTGTAGATGTTTTATACCTACACCTGAGTAGCTCATGATCTGTGATCACTTTACAGCTGTCCTACTGGTGGTGACAGTTAATGCATCACTGGAAATTTAATTCAACTATAAAACCTGGCCCCTAGATAAGTCAAGGGAGGGAGGGAGAAGAACACAGGGAATTTTTGATAAAACTTCCAGAAATAATTAAGGCATCAAATCCAAGCTGTAAAAAAAAAATGCATTTCAACTTTTTAGAGAATATCAAAATGCTAGATAGAGCAGCTTAAAAAAAAAAAAAGTTGCACTCTGATTTTCCACATTAATCTGTCAATTGCAATGGATAATAAGTGACTAAAGAAATAAGATTCAATAGCACTTGTGTTTTAACATGCCTACAGCACCATTTTAAATGTAACTTTGGTCCTTAATTCACTTAGATAAGTTTGAAATGTTTTATTACATTTTTATGCTGAGATAAAACACTTCCTTTATGAACAGCAGTTTTCAATGAAATCTAGGCTCCTAAGATTATATTCTACTACGGATAAATGTTGAGAAGTGAATGGTATGAAGTAGATATATCAAAACATAGCACCAAATTAGGTGTGCAGGTAGAAGGCTGGTATTCTGTATTAAATATGTACTTTCAGAATGATAAAAGTCATAGCTGTTAAAACCTGTCCTTTACCTGAAAAGAAAACATGTTTCCAAGAATAGTTTTTCAGTGTCAGACGATGTTAACTGCTCAATGCCTTACTCCTGAATACACTGCTGACTCGAGGCTGTACTTTTATGTATTACATTAGTGTCATGATATCATCCATTAAATTAGAAAAACTCTTTAAGTAGAATTGTGTTGGATATTAAATTATCAATTTACCATTTTTTTTCCAGTTTGGCACAATTCTGTTTGTCATCAGTGAACTTCTTCATTAACTCAGAATTCAACCCCTATCCGTACTTGGGGGCTTTGCCTTATTTTTTATTCCCATGTGAAAGACAATTGAAAGAATTAGTGAAGCATGACTCTCAATTTTGAATCTAGGGTTTTTTTGGTTTATACACAGAAGGTTTCCTTTTATATTCATATTTAATAATGTTCTTCATAACCTCTTTAATTTCCTGTTCATTTTCATGGAATACTCCATTATACTGTATTTAGTTTTGTTAAAGTGGCTCAAAGTGAGCTTATGAAGAACAGATTAGACATCTGCTTAACTCTTAGTACTATAAAATTCCTACATTAGAATAAAGTTCCCCCAGTGTTCAATGGTCATTTATAGATTCTTATTAAAGTTATTTTAAATTGTGCAATTTCTTGTTAAAAATAATGATAGCCCATAGGTGCAAATATAACTTCCATCATCATGTAAAATCCTGTTGAATACTGGCTCAGAAAGTTTTGCATAAAAATAAGAGAATTCTCTACTATTCAGAATAATAAACATATTCAAATCTCAAAACATGCATTCAACTCCCACTGATATAAGGACATAAATATGTACAAGTTTGGAGAGTTTGCCTTTTTTGCAGTGATGGAAGGGAATCTGAAAAAGCTCTGAAAAAAGTAGATTTTTTTTCAAAAAACACCTTTTTGAAGATAAAATAAATTTTATTTTGTTAAGATATATCTGAGGTCCTAATACATGTTTGAAGTCATCAGGATTTCATCATTAGCATGCACTATTCTGTATTCTCTGGGAGGATTTTTGCCAGCTTTGCAAAGTGTCTTTTCTGTCATCAGATAACTTTCAGTCCTAACTTCTGATATCCTGTACTTCCAGGCTAAAATCTATGAAATTCTTCCTGCTTTCTTCGACTGAGGTCCTATTAGTAACATGCTCATCAAATAAGCTTCTTAAAGTCCACATGAAGAGGAATTTCTCGGAGGCACTTATCTCAAACTAGTTTCTCTTACAGAATAAAAAGATACATATGATGCTGATAACTATAATAATCCTAGATTAAATTAAATGCTCAAGAGGCCAAGGAAAGTCCTCCTTAGAAAGCAGAAAATTCATTTCCCATGGTTCATTAAGAAAATACAGTGATAAAAACCACTAGGAGGATAGAAAAGTAGATACCTGTGTGCAAAATAGCATTTAAGAAAAGAAGTCTACAAAAAGACTAAAAAAGACTATTTACAGCAGTACTGATGTCATTCACAACCATTATCAGAGGAGCTCTCAGTTAGTTACTGTATCTTCATGCACAGACAATTCTGAGAAGAGACAAGCTGCAGTCTAATAGCCTTAGCATGCTAAATGTTTTGAAGTTGAGTACTTTTAATGTCTTTGCAATTCTCACATGCAGCTGTTCTTTTAATTTGTACAGAATTAGAGATATGGAAACACAGCAAACAAGCGAGTTTATGACTGGCAGTAAAATCTTTTAAAATTGCAGAATACAGAAGCAAAGCATTGTTTCACTTTAAGATAGTCAAGTGCGGATTTGAGATAACATGGAGTGCAATGCTTGCACTTAACACTTTAGATCAACAGTAACACTGACAGCTGCTGTTTACACCATAACAGACAGGAAAACTGAAGATGCAGGATACTGGAGAAAGGTTACTTGTTATAAAATTCAGACACATCTATTTCCTGAACTCATCTGTAAATCACGGATTAACCAGCACCTTGCATATCAGAGAATGTGCAAAGAAAAGCCTGCTTACCTGTGAAAGCAGATGGTAACAGATTCATGTCAATATATTTAATTCATCACTGTTTTACACTTTATATTTCTCTTCCTATTTAAGACTAGCTATTTGTAATAAGCAGTTTCCATAGGGACTAGGTTTATTTGTGTAACCATTAGCCACCTGGCAGAAGGGCTATAACATAACACACCAGGAAATTAAACGGGACAGAGGTTGTTCTATGGCTGCCGGGCCAGATGAAACAGCACGGTTCACATCCATGTACTGAAACTCTCTTACCTACCAAACCAGGACGGCGGTATCCACATTGCCTCTTTGGAATGGCTTCTGGCCCATGCCAACCCCCAAAGCACATGTGGGCATTAACGATGATAGGAACCATGATAGCAGCTTCATAGTATAAACAACTGTAACAGCACATAATATAAACAGCGCCCAGGCCTGTGTCCTGGCCCCATTTAGTGCACTGATTTAGCCATTAATCTAGACTAATTGTATGGAAGAAGCCAAAAGGGATTAGCTAGTTTGAATACGTGGATGGTGCCTCTTAAATGTACCCTGGCCTGAGTTCCCATTTAAACTTCTAGGAAAGAATAAATAATCTACTTTATATCTGAAAGGTCAATACTCCTTGACGTAAATAAGTTGCAGGTGTGTCTTACTGCGCTGTGTGGTTAGGCTGACTATAATATCCAAACTAAACATGTAAAACTAACATGGTTATCTCTAAAGCATGATACTGGAAACATTACTATGCTTGGGATCCAAACAGAAAGCTAATTAATATTTATTACAAGAGAAAGTGCCTTATCAATAAAATAATATACAAACAATGAAATCTCCACAAACCGAGAAGAGGCAACCACCACAACTTCAATCTCTTGCACTGATTTGAAGTCTGGTGTAGCAAGCTTTGTATTTTTCTGTCACGTTTAGTTTCACTGCAGTGGTTACCAGCCCTTGACCAATCTGTACTTTAGATTAGTTAACAGAAGTAAAATAGTAGGGAGGAACCTTCCTGAAGATCCTCAGATTTGGTACTATTAGTCTCAAATTTGCTATTACAGTATATTTCCTCCAACAAAAAACATCTGTTTGCTCAGAGGAAGGAATCCCCCATACTGCAGTAGTCTAAATAAGGACAGGCAGGAAGGAATCTTTAGAGCACAGCACTACGAAGTTCTCAGTTAGAAATGAGCATCTCACCACAAAAGAAGAATCATTAATAACATCTCCCTCACAGAATGTAGGTGCTTTATTTCTACCAAAGTCTGACACCAAAATTATGATTCTAGATGTGACAAGCAGTTCAAGATATATATAATGTTGGGGGAAAATGGCATCTGTTCCTTTTTCTTTTCCTGTTTTACATTTCTGGGGAAAACCCACACAACTTCTTCTATTCCAAATCGCTGGACTGTAGACTAAGCTTAAGAGAAGATTAAGAGAAGAGACATTAAAAAAAAAAAGTCCAATTAGCACATTAAGCATTTTTTTTTTAATATTTAAGAAAATACTTGACAAAGAAACTAGCTTAGGACTCAGCACTGTAACCTGTGAGATATGGGTACAGTTGCAGATCATAATAGATGTAGCTCTGAGCCATCTAAATATGTTCTTCTCTACAAAGAAATTCCTCTGAAACTATTCCCATGGGATTAAATCTATTGTTGAAAATGTTTCTTCACATTAAAAGAGAGAATAAGATGACCATACTTCCGGAAAAAAACAGAGCAAGCAAGGAAGTTAGTCTGTAAATACATAAACCATCAGATATGTTCTGTGTTCCATTAAACCATATAACCAGAATTTTCTTCTAAAAAATCTGGGGAAAAGAACTCCATTTTTTATGTACTGAATAAAAATGTTCACAGAATGGGGAAAGTACCTTTTTAAAGATGGTATTGATGACAAATTACCCACATACTCATCTTATTTTCTATTTGTCATTATTCACCTCACTCATATTACCTTACATAAAAAACAGCTGTAGGGTTGGGGGGTTTTTTTGTTTGTTTTTTTAAGATGTTTGTGCAACTGAGATAGAATGTACAACTCTTTAAATTCTAGCCTAATAATGGTTTGTTCAGTAAAATATAGTTATTTCTAATAGACTCTAAGCCTCTGCCATAATAAGCTCGGACTTGCTCAATGGTAGGATTTACCAAAGATACAATTAAAATGGTTTTTCATTTGTCTGTTCACTAACACTCCTGTGCACTAGTTCATTCTGTTGGGGTGACTATGTAAAGCTTAAGACTTTCCACATGAAGAAAAGAAGCCTGTCCCAGTCATTTAATATTGTTTTAATGTAGACTGTTTTTGATGGTTGTCCACTAGTAAGATGTTCTGTAATTTAGGATGTCGTCAGACTAATTTAGCTTGTCTGAAGTGTAAGCAGGAAAAAAAAATAATCCAAGCACATGCCTCAAACAAAGTAATTTTCTTCTCATAAATATTTATTTTCTGGTCCAATCTACCATTTGTTAGGAATGGAACCCTTTTCATAGACAGGAAAGAGGATATTAGTCTTCTGAAAGGCAGAATGAGTTGCTGTCCAGTTGGCTGGTCAGATATTTGCCTTGATTTCTATTCATCAGCTTTTCAATTTTTTCTTTATACATAGTGATCAAGGTTTAGAGACCCCGAAAGTTCTTTCTATAAATTGTCCAAAACGAACCATAGTGAACTTCCATTCTACTTAATGTCTTCTACGCTATGAGACAAGCCAATTTAGGATGAACAATTATACCATCTAATCTCTCCAGCCAGTCTATGAACTATATAAACTTGTGCTCTAGAGATTTTCTGGTTAACAACCACTGAGCTTGGGTTTGGAAGGCCAGCTAAGATCTTGTCAGAGCTATGTCCCGTAGTGTTCAAAGAAAATGCAGAACAGGAGAATATGATAATCACTATGTAATTATTACAGGTATCAGATTATTATTGAGAAAGATATTATGGGTGAAAATTAAGATAGAAGYCCAGGGTTACTAATGAGTACTCAATAGTGACATATTAGTTAACACATTCAGAGGCAAAGCATAACAGTAAAGTCTGCTTTCATAATTCACTATATCTGTTGAACAGCTTAAGAAATGAGTTTTGCTAGTATTTTTGTTTTTAATGGAGCCTAATTCTTCTGAGAGTTAAAAATTAAGTAATGGCTCCAGAATTGTCAAGTGGATGTAATAGGAAGTATTTAGCCAGTATTTAAGAGTGGTGTAATTTTCCAGTTAGAAAGAATATAAAATTGTCAATATATAGATAACTCATTCAACATAAGAATGCTATTTACAAAGTGCTATCACACAATATTTTAATACAGAATTAAATGCATGGAATAAATACACTTAAGAATATTTTCATATGAGACAGATCTATAAAGGCAGATCTATAAAATTAAATCAAAATTCCAAGTTATGGAAATCATTAAAAATATTATTAGCTATTAAATGCTCTATAATTATTTTACAAGGCACAATGCCAGATATTCATAAACATGTTTTAGTCTTTGACAGTGTATGATATACTAGCAGGGATTAAAGTGATAAAATACATATTTAAAACAGGCATATCACAGGATGCAAAGACTGCAGACTAGATAAAGTCTTAACTTTTATGAACCCTGTGCTATGAACAGTTGGTAAAGTACAGTACTTGAAAGTAATTTGGGTAATTTGCTACACAATGTGAAAGCACTGCACACTGTAATACCGCTTTTGGAAGCGCTGCCTTTCAGAGATGGTTCTTAGAGAGAAGTCAAATCACAGGAGTCGGAACTAGTGGATTAGTAGTTGGCCATCAGGAACTTAAACTCTGTGCAAACACTAAAAAGCAATATGTAGATTAACCAGGAGGAGAGGACAGATCATGAGGAAAAATCACCTCAAAATATTTTAAAGTAGATATGTGAAAATTCTTTGCTAAAATTCAATCAGTAGGCTTTATAATTTCTATTGGAGGAGAAATTACACAGAAAATTTCAGCTATTACACAGAAATCTTTCATTTATGCTTGCAGAAGATTGAGATGCTGCTCTGCTGTTGTACCAGGTAACATGCTATATTGTGCCAAAATCTACCATATCTAGGACTCAATAGAGCTGGAAGTTTGAGGAATCTGGAACTAGCACACCATTAAAAAAGGAAAGCTTTATTTTGACTAAAAAAACATGTGCACAAGAAATAGAGTTAAAAGGAACTCTATAGGGAGACCACATTCGGAGTATTGCTGAGGCCACATCTGGAGAGCTGTGTCCAGGTCTGCGTTCACCAGTACAAAAGAGGCATGGACATACCGGAGCAAGACCAGTGAACCGCCACAAAGATGAATAAGGGACTAGAGCATCTGTCATTGGAGGAGAGGCTGTGAAACCTGGGATGTTTTTTGCCTCAAGAAGAAAAGGCTCAGGAGGATCTTACAAATCTTTATAACTACCCAAGGGGAAGCTGTAAAGAAGATGGAGCCAGAATCTCCTCAGTGGTGCCCACTGAAAAGACGACAGGCAATGGGCACAAACCGAAATACAGCAAATTCTGCTTAAACAAGTAAACATACGAAAAAGCTTTTTATTGTAAGGGCAGTGAAACAGTGGCACAAGTGGCCCAGAGAGGTTGTGGAATCTGCATCATGGATATATTCAAAATCCAATTGGACATGGTCCTAAGCAACCTGCTCTGGCTGAGCCTGCTTTGAGCAGGGGGATTGGACCAGATTGTCTCCAGAGGTGCCTTCCAGCCTCAGTTGTTCTGCGATTCTGTGATTTTTTGCAGAGACTGTGTGTGCTTTAGGCATCAAGAATATATAAAACTAACATTTATTTTGAACAATGTGCATGTTGACAAAGGCTAACGAGAAATACCATTGTATTTCTTCATGTGTAGGATAACAAGTGATGGATATATCACAAGGCTATTCAAATACATTGAGAATAATATTTGTATGTCAAGGACAGCTTTTCAAACAATGTTTATCCAACTGAAATATCTGTGAAAAAAGCAGTTTTGTCCAGAAAATGTGACATCATATTAAACTGGAAACCAGCAACATTACCTGCTGTGTTCCAGGGGTTAATAGGTATGAGCTGTGCAAATAAGAGACTTTTGTCTGTAGGCACTGATTTTCAGAATTATAATCACTGCCTCAYTGAAGCATAATTATTTATAACAAAGAGCAGAAATCATCATATTCGTCAAGAATCTCCTATATGACCTATCCTGTCTCACACATCATGACTTCATATGCCAAATATTAAATGGAACGACCTGAAAAGGTTGCTTACAATCTGTCAGTGCCAGTAATTTATCCCAACAACATGTTTTGACTTCCCTAATAATCAAAACTACAAGGATAAGCAGTTACATGTACAGTGCATTAACATACTTCAACACCTTCTCTTCTGCATTGCTACCAGTTTGCAAGTCTTTATCTAACGAAGTACACAGCTCCCCAAGGATGCCAAATGCTTATGGGTAAGCATGTGTTCAAGCATGTTACAACTTTTGCACCATGAGGTCTCTGCAATGCCTCTACATTCTTCAGTGTAGCATATGCAGAGATCCCTGAGGATGTTCTCTATGAGCTGGAATGCCCATACTGCATAGTACTGTTCAGTGCCCAAAAGGTAAGCTACCATATCAGTAACTGAGATAATTAGCTCTGATTTTGTACACAGCTGCACAGCTTCTGGCTCTGCACCCTGTTCTCTCAGAACGGGAGCTTGGGTATCTCTAACCAACACTGCAGACTGCACAGTGGGGACAAGAACACCCTCCAAGTCCAGGTCTGCCTCAGGCACAAGAGGTGGAGAGGGGTTTGCTGACAAGATCCATCAGCCCATGGAAATGGCTTTCACAGTTGTTTTGACAGCAATGCAGACTTTTCACTGACAAATAGAGAGCAAAACTTGAAATAGATCCACATTCAGCCAAAAGCCAAAATAGCAGTATTTGCTTGGGAGTCTCCCAGCTAGTTCTCTCCCAGACTGAAGGTTTTGAGGAGGCACAGCAGTTCAGGCACTATTCACCCAGAAGCAATTTGGACAAAAACACAGCAAACTTGATTCCCTCCCCCTTGAGGTCTATACAGTCACCCAACAGTATTCCAGCTTGGACATAAACAACAGTTGACTGAACTTTTGAAATAATCAGTAGAGTAGAAGAAATATTTGTGAAAAAGAGAGAARTACAGGGAGAAGAGATTTATAAAATAGGATGAAAAAAACCACAGCAGCAAGCTTGGCTGGGGGAGGAGGGGAATCTAACACAGAGGAGAGCTGAATTTCTGAAAGAAATAGTTCTTGTCAGAGCTTGAGAGACAGGTGTGGAAAAAAGGGAAGCATGGGGGACTGTATTTTACTCTAGGCTGTGTTGGAAGAACATACAGATAAAATGGAGGGAATTTTCAGAAATGCAGTCCTTCTCTTTCCCATCCACTTTAACATAGTTTGCCATTTGAAAAGATTATCAAGCCTCTATAGAAATACATACAGCTTATCAGATCCCACCATCTGTTAGCTCTAATAGAAAACTCTTGACTTTTATTTTAGAGATAACTAATATTTAACAATACTGAAATATTTTCATGGGAATTTAACTACTAAACTCAGGTTCATTTGACATAAGACTGTTATACTCTCATCATCCTTAACTCTCTGAGAGTTTCACTCTACTACAAGAAACAGCATAGTAGACACATGGGAGCCTTAGCATATCTGAATGTAGTGGAGGTCTTTTGAGAGAGAGATTTCTTTAGAGAATTTTTTTTTCCTCTAGGAAGTTTTGTGGGTTTTTGTTTGTTTGTTTGTTTGTTTTTGAAAGGGAGAGAGGGGGTCCAGGGGAGAGAGAGTGTGCACATGTAGTTAATATTAAAATTTCTCTATTAATCATCCAACAGACAACTGGAAGATGGACTCACTACATTTTATATTATACAGACTATCCTTTACTGCTTTTGCCCTTTTTCCTCCAAAACTTATTGATTTCAACACATCCTCCTTGCAAATGAGTTTAAATCTATCACAATGTAGTAGTTCATTAGCTGAATTGGAAAAATAAGAAAGGAAGTTGAGAGAGAAGAGCCTCCAGTCTGGGACAGAAATGCAAGCTATTTGCTTTAGCTATTTGTAACTTCTAGCCTGAAGAAGATGTTTCCTTCAAATAGGAGGCCAGTGAAAGGAAAAAAAGAGCATCTTTAGTACTCAATATACAAGCATAAGAAGGTAATTAAAATCTATGGATCAGAGTTTTCTATTTAGTYTTTGAAGTACTTTCTGCTGCTAAAATGGCAATAGAACATAAAATGATTTCACTGCATTTTACTATGCTGGCTCTAAATATAATTATTCAGCTTTGTTCTGAATAGTTGGTTAGATTAGCAAAATGAAACTGTTTTTGTTTTGTAGACAGAATCGTAAAACCTTATTATAATTATTTAAAACAAAGCAAGGATTTTGAAGCCAATTTGTTATTTTATTTATTTATTTATATGTGTGCACATTTACTCAACTTGACAAAAAAAATTCAACTCCCAGGCATCCAGAACACAGGGGAGATGATCTGGATAAAGAAAACCATGGCTTATGCCAGACCCATGAATTAAGCTAGCTAAAACAAAATAGAAGATACGATGGGGCCAAAGATCAACAACATTTGCTGGTCTCCCAAACATAGTAAGGACATCAGCTAGTAAATCAATGGGCCAAAGCACATGGCTGCCCAGGTTACCTGCTTGGGTTCCAGACTTTGATGGCTTAGGTATCTGCATCCAAAGCAGATTTGTCTGCAGATAATCAGATGCAGAGTACATGTAATTCTCATTACGACTAGTAAAAGAAGGTTTGGTTGTCTGTTATTAGCAGAATATGCACCTAACTATTTCAATAATGAGAAATAACAAAGTTGATAAGTAAAATTAAAATAATCTTTGGATATTTCACTATACAGGCATAATTTGCTGTCTAAGTCAGTATGCATATTTACAGTTATATATCAAGAACTCCAGAGGATTTTAGCTCCTACCAGAATAATTGAATGCCAAGCATCTGCCAATAATCAAATCTGTTAGAAAGCCTCTTAAACAGCCCAAGAATAGAAGGTAAGAAAACATGTAATAAGAAGCTTACTCTCAGAGGAAGAAAAAAGAATAGAAAGGCAATAACCAATTTTGGTTTGATTAAAATTTTTCAATTTACATATGATGCAAAGGTTGTAATTCTGTTTTCATTTATAGTTAGTGGCAGGCTTCATAAACTACTCTAAAACAGGAGAGATGGCATTCATTAACTGTGTGCCAGCCAAAATAATTCTGTCACAGAACCACGTTACCTAACAAAGAGCTATAAATTGTGTGAATCTCAGACACTCCTCGGTGATAACCTCTGCACATTAACTTTTCTTTACAGAGGATTACAAAATGGGAAAAGAATCTCAGCCTGTGTTTTGTTGGTAGCTTTTTCTGCGATTTTTATTTGCAAACAGCATCTACATTCTATTCAGGTTATTTAAAAAACACTTGAGAGAAATAATTAAAAAGAGTTTTCTGAAAAAATAAGCCATTTAAATATTCTAACATTTTTTATTAGGGGTCTCATTTTCAAAAGAATTTCTCACTGGAAGTCAAAAGTATTTCTCATTGGTTCTTCAAATAATTCTTCAATGCAAAGTGTGTTCTCCATTTTTACTTTTGAGTCCATTTTGGTCCCTAAAATACTGAGTTTCCTCTTAGTATCTAGCAAGGATATGCACATCCTAAATGTGATCTCTTATGATGTTAAATGCTCCAAGCTCATCATTCATGTGAGGGGCAGATCTCATATGACCACGGGATGTGAGCACTTCAAATAGAGGTTCTTTAACTCCACCTACCATAACTGGGCAAAACAAACACCTTGTAGAGTCAAGTCTTTTGTAGCCTTTTACCATTACACCTATGAGCATAACCTGTACTGCTTCTTTGCATGCAGTCATTTTGCCTGCTTAGCTTCTTCCTTCACTTAAATCAGGAATGACTATTTTTGATGACAATACACATTAATTATAGAGGTCTGACACATAACACTTTTTAAGTTGTAGTTTTGACAAAATGAATTGGATGTATGGGATGCAGAGATTCCTTGAGCTCTGTTCAAGAAGAAATTAATTTCACTTTAGGTGAAGAATGGATCAAAACTTTCTCCCAGAGAGAGACACATTCCAAGTATAGAGGCCACTTACCATCAGGCTTTTATCTTTTTTTTAATCTGTTATTTTACAGCCATTTCACAGAATGCAAACCTTTTTTTCAGTAGAGCAAAACACTACTATTTGATGCAACTGACCTGTTATTCATCAAAATACCTCAAAATAAAACACATAAAACTAACAAACAGCTGTGTGTCATTATTGTTGGAAATATTAGAGTAGCAGGTAGGCATTGTATAAACAGCATAATAGATCTTACCTCTCGAGTCAACCATTGATTAAATGGGGTGGGGGAAAAGCAGAGTCTCCTAAAAAAATTCATGTAATATCTGTGCCAAGGCACACAGTCCTTTTACTGTTGAGCTAACAAAATGTATCCCACTTTTTGCATGTTTCTGTTTAGAACAGAGCTTCCCATTTGCCCCATGCAAAAACAGTTTTGCCAGATTAGGTACATACTGCAAACGGTGATAGTTCTAAACAAGACGCAGACCATGGAAGACAAAAAAATTTACCTAGGTCCAGGTAAGCAAGCACCACTGAGATCAGGAATGAGTAGTTACTGAACTGTGACAAAATGGCCCTCCCATCAATAAAGTTTTCACTGAAAATCTAAGATTTTCTCATAATATTTGTTAATAGCCCCAAGAAAGATAACATATATAAATCAAAACCAGCACTTGTAAAAGCCAAACAAAATTTGGTATTTAATTATATCATTAATGATTGCTATATAAGAAAAATGATGTCATCTCTGTTAACTAGAGATGAGCTTCAAGCTTCATGGTATAATGAGAAATTTATTGGGATTTCAGTGTGTGAAATAGTTAAAACACAAGGCTTTGTAAGATGACATATGCATATCCAGTTCATTGCTAAGTTATAGGTGTTTCTAAATCAGAACATGTTTGTGACAAAAGGCTCATTGAGCAGATACATGCAGCCAGTAAAATGACCCACTGAAGCATAACACCCTCTGAGAAATTGCTTGCTGTCATCACAAGGAGTGAAATAACACGTCTGTGGACACCGTGCTGCACCAAGCCTCTACTACTTTACTTGTACCTTGTCTCTTGCAGAGAATAGAGAACTGAAAAAGTCAACAGCTTCTGACCAGGCTGCTGACAGAGCCAACCACTAGGAAACCAGAGTTCAGGCTGCTGTCATAGCTATTAGAGTACTATTTCCTTTACACACACATGCTCTAATGCTTCCTGTAAAAGTGTATTCAGCATGGTCAGAAATCTCCACTGGGGTTCATATCTCACTGGAGGAGCAATCAGTAGAAGGACACGCTACAGCTGGTGCATATGCTAAACACATTGGCATGAGAAACTTCTGCAACTCAGTGATGGCATCTCAAATCAATATATTGAAGAATGCCCAGCAACAGTCACCTTTGAGTGATCTGATGCAACAGACAAGTCAGCAACACAGAGCAGTCTCATGATGGCAAGGAAGGATGGGACAGTAATTAAAATGATGCCCTATTAAGAAAGCTTCATCTATTTTAGTGAGACAATCTAAAACATGCCTCATGTCATTGCTGATATCATAACAATGAAGCAGTTATCTTTAAAAAAAAAACAACAAAAAAAGGAAATTTCTGAATCTTGGCTCAAATATGAAAGCAAACCTATTACTTGGCAGCTCTAAAAGTGCAGGAAATCAAAATGCTTTCTTTTTCTGCTTATTTGAAGATTAGAGACTGCATGTGTTCAATAGCACTGCAGGGTATCAGAAACTACACTATCTCAACACAAAGTTTCAAGTTCAACATTTAGCATGCGTATACGAACTCTTGTGAAGCTACGAACAGACTTAAGACCCAGAGACAAAAGTGAAAAATATTTTCTTTGCTGTTTAGATTTAATTCATTTGAATATCTTGCACAAGACTTTATGTACAACTATGAAGCATGCGCAGTCCAGAAATCCCCCAAAAGAGTAAGTTAGCATCATGGCCATACAGCTGAACAAAAATATCTGGAAACCTACACTGTTAATACCCACATCAGGTGAATATCAGTGCATCAGTGAACAACTTCTACAGCAGTGTCAAATCTGGAATCCAATGACTTGCTCTGTTCTCCCAGTCTTCACCTCTTCTGTGTCACTCACTATAACAGCAATATTCTAAGAAAATTGAAGCAGAGCTAGAACCAGAAAGCTAATTCAGCTGTTAACCAGCCCCTAAAACATCCAGTATCCGCACAGAAGACTATTCACACAGCAAAGGTGTGAAAGGCAGAATATGGGACATAAAATGTAGGGCCTGCTTAATTAGCTCATTTATATTTGAAAACAGCAACACAAATATAATAAAAGGAGCCTTATGGTTATCTGTGATCTATTTTCTGCCACCATTCTGAAAATATGTTTTAAGATGCAGAACCCATGTGGTGTATTGAGGCATATCACTTCCATTTTAGTGGCATTAACACTAGACAGTCCTGCTTTTTTGTACTCTTCATTAGTCAACATGAGATTTTCTTTTAATTGGTTTGGGATTAAAAGACACTTTTCTAGATCTGAGCATTGAAAGCTATCTTCCTGCAAATTCCATTAGCATTGTCCTAGACTGTCTATTCCATCATTCATTCCTAGTACAGGAAATTTATTTCTCATGACAAGATTTGAAAGAAAAAAAAGTTTTAAAATATTCTTCCCTATCTTTCTTTCTCAGGACTGGAACAGACAACCCAGAATAAACAAGCCCATTTTTGTAGATGATGTTAGTATCTTAATGACTAAACAGTCTCTTCTGAGATAGCAGCTTCTTTGGGCTTTCTGCTGAACTTAATTCATCAACATTCATACTCAGGCAAAGGCTAGTATCTGGCCTTCCTACCAGTGAATCTATGGGATAGAAGGATCAGTAGACCTAGAGTCAAAAAACTGCCTTGGTCAGCAGAAAATCCAAAGCTTATTTAGAAGAACATTTTGGAAGATGGACCCTAGAGATGATAAATGATGGTTCTAACACCTCAGACATGGAGTTGATATGTTAGGCCTACAGGCTACATCAGCATACACGTAGTCATAGCTTCATTTTAGTGAATTGTATTCTCACGGTTTCTGCACATCTCGCAAAAACAGAAGCTAAATATATCTTGCCTGACTATTTTGATACTCTAGTTTTGTGCTATTCTATTGGAAGTTCTGTCTAGAACCATTAGCTGTAACTGGATTCTTAGGACTTCTGTGCCCACATTGAATTATGTGAGCCATGCTATGTATTTCATTGCTAATCACACAAGTTAATCACATAAGTTAATAACCAGTACAGAGTTGGCTTCTCTATACTCCACTATCTTTTGATCCGGCTTACTGCAGTCTCTGCATGAGACTTAAATAGGGTTAAAATAGCTCCTGATTACATGCCCCAGTCACTCTTTTGGATTCTACTCTGGCTAATTTATTATACCTGAAACAGAAGTAAATCATATAGTCGATACTCTGCCACAGTCTATGCATCTATGATACAGTTTAGAAGAGTTGGGAAAAATTCAGAAATTGTTTATAAGGGAAAAAATGAATATATTTTGAAAAGTGTTTCCATTTTGATCTGGAAGAAAAATACAGAAGGTTAATATCTGCTACAAAGCAGAAAATATTTCCCAGGCAGATACCTAATTTTATATTTTCAAGATAAACCTTCCAAAATTAAACATGATTTTAAAGATATTGGTGTGCATCATGTTTATTCCATTTTTACACAAATAAGGAGAATTGCTTTTAAGAATCAACTGGTGCATTCTTTCCTAGCAATCTAATATTTGCATTTTCAGAAAAACACTTTAAGCTAGAAAAGATAATGATTTTTTTATCTGATCTTTATTCAGTAATAACATTGGATAAATTTGTAAAAATAAACAGAAATATTTATCTGGCTGCAGTAACATATGGCATGATATATTGCTAAGGATGTTACTGCTATTAACTTATCCTGTATTGTATCCTTCCATATTCATTCATTTTTTAATTTCAACTGCTTCAACAGTCAAAGATGAATTTCAAACATTTCCAAATGAAAAGTTTTAGAAATCAAAATGAAATGTATTTTTGAAATATTTTACCATGCTTCATAATCCATATTTTAAAACTATTTTTCATGAAAATTTTGTTCTCCTTTATTTGTCCACAGATTTACAGAAACACCTAACAGAAAAGACCTATCACCTAATCCACACACTGCCAAAGGACAACTGCTAATTATAAAAATCATTGCCAGCCTTTCCATTAAGGCTTTTTGTATATTCCCCTCCCCAGTGAATGAATGCTTCCCCTTGCTCACATTCTATTTATTGAGCTCTCTTCTTGTTTCCCCTAACTTTCTCTTCAACTTGTTTCTCTAAACCACTTTTTATCATGCTTTCTGCTTTTACTGTAGCCTTATCCATGTATTATTAATAAATCTTTCATAGTCATTCACCCTCCTGAAGAGCTTTGCTTTACTTCCTAGCTATCTCACCTGTTCTGTATGATCTCTAATTGTTAAACATTCATTGCATAGAAAATTTTAATTTCCCTGTTGTTCACAAATGCATACATAATATAAATCTGACAGACTGGCTCATTTAAGAAAACATAGCATAGAAAAGTCGCACAAAAAACAAATCTTTGAGACATAAACAGAACAAGAAATACTTCCTCTGTACAACAGACCGTTGCTTAGGGCTGCAAATATTAAGGGGTAGAAAATTTTGGTGTCTATTCAGTGTGGAATTGATTTTACAGCACAGGAGCAAGCACTTTTTAGCTTTCTTAGGGCAGAAATAGCCCTAGAACTAGCAATACACAGCATACCTATTTAGAAATGCTAAATATGATACAATATACTGAGATGGCCTGTGGATTCAAATGCCTCATCTTTTTCAAATGCCTGGTCACCTTTTGTTACCTCCTGTTGTTCACAGTTGTTGAATACTGCCTTTTACAGACTGTTGCTGCACACCACACAAAATAGACCATCCAGACCTTGCAATACATTGCTCACTCTGTTTTTATAAACAATAACAATGATTTTAAAAGGAAAGAAAATAAATGTACTCATTTAAATTCAAATGTATTCATAAATAAATTCATTCAAGTAATATGAGGAGTTCTTTCAAATGAACTTTAAATTTGCTTCTAAACATACACTAGGCAAATGTCAGATAAACAGATATGTTGTAACATAGTAGAAAAGGCTGAGGGACAGACACTCTCTTGCATTAATAGATCCATTCAATACCATAGAGACACAAAAACTTCCCTGGATCATGGTAGGGGAAACTTGTTCAGATACACATTCATGTTGCCTTGTTCTCCTGTAAGCCCCACATGCCACCCCTTTTCGTAGTTACGCTGAGCAGAAGGGCAAATAATTCAAGAGAGCTCTCTCCTTGGACATGGTATTTGTGTCTCTGTGTAACCAGTATTAGGTATTTGTGGCTGTTTTACCACACACAAACCAAGTTACAAATCTAGCTTCCAGTTTCTACAATAGCTTTCCGGAGTGCATACTCTTTAATTTAGAAACTGAATGAATCTATTTTGAGGTTAAAAATGTGCTTCCTACCTTCATGGCATGTAGTGGTTGTTAACTCTCACAGAAATAATTTCGATATTCTTTTCTTTCTGCAGGAAAACTGGATACTATGCAAAATAAAATAAAAATTTAATTTGGAAATATGAATTATCCCTTCTGGTGGAATAAAATCCATAGTTAAATCTTTTAATGATTTTACAACATACATTTTGGCCTTTTATGTTTCATATTTGCAATGAAGATAGCAAAAGTCCCTGTACATACCCAAGGAAGTAAATATACCAAATACCACCTAGAAGGAAAACCTAAGCAATTAACAGACAAGTCTGAGTGAACATTTCATAGGACAAACTGTCTATAACTACAGAGTGTTTATAACTACACATGAAGCTGTCCAAAGGATTTTGAAACTATCTTGTTTTCTAGTAGATCTTGCATTATTTCAATTTCTGGCATCAGTACAAAGTTTGTTTTGTAATACTGCACTTTTCACTCTGCTTAAATATCACTGTAAGCAGTGTACATAGACTCAGAGCAAATTGATTTTAAAGTCAGAGAGATGTCATTATAATCCTTTAATACCAGAGTAGGAATTAACATCCCCCGTTCATGTTGGGGCGGGGAGAGGAAAAGGTTAGAAAGGGGGAAAAAAAGAAACAAGGAAAACAGGGAAAACAAACAAGAAAAAACAGGAAGCTCCTGCACACTATGCTGCATACTTCTATTATTTTTATATTGTTCTTAGCATCCCTTTTGTCTATTTTTTAAATCTATCCACACAGAATTACTTTTAACAAAATTGCACACTTCAAATAAAAATAAAATACAAGTAAAATAAATGCAAAACAACTGATTTCTACAATATTTCATTCTTACAAATTACTAAACAAAATTACAAATTACTACACAAAATATCCACCAAATAATATTTGAGGTACAACTTTGTACAAATTATTGTTGAAATGTTTATAACTGTATAGTAAAATATTGCTCCAGAAAATTTCATTAAAGTCATTTGACTTTATTTCATGAGCTTAACATAGTATTGTTAGGGTGATTAATAGGAATAGAACTTGAGTCTCTAGTGTAAGGAAAGTATAACAAAAGGTAGATTAAGAAACATTTGAGGAGGTGGCTAGCAAGAAAGGGAGAAGGAAAGGAATCTGGAAATCTCTCTGTGAAGTTGCTATTCACTTTGGAACAGGTTTTATTTAACACCTATGGAGAGCTGTTTCAAACACAAAACACACTGCAATAAATACAAGTTTCAGATCACTGTAGATTAGACTACACAAGTTTGTAAGAGCGGTCATATAAACTATGCCTATAAAGTGTTCATTATAAATGGCTTAAATCTTTTAGTTTACTGAATATTTTCCAAAATTAATCACTGAAGTTATTCTCTTTAGATCATTATCCAATCCATGTTAAGAAAAACACCTTTATTATTTACTGTCTTGCTGGACTGAAATTCCTGAAGCTGCTGCACCTGAGACGTGTTGCAATGCTGTACCCACATTTTTATTATCTGTTCCAGTATTATGCTACTGAACCCAATCTACAGAAATACATGATCCTGAGTCATGTCATAACGAGGATAATGTAAGAAGTTAGCGGTATTCTGTACTGTCATAGACCATAATGCCATGCATCATGGACATCAAATAATGCTTCACACTGAAGGCTGTAATTAGCAACCGGAATCAAAGACAATAGTAGGCAATGACCATCTTGCTGTTTCTCCACATAATTCAGCAGAAGACATTCTTTAAAAACAAATATAAAAAAATTATTTTCAGTGAGTATTTTGACATCAGATCTCCTTTCACAGCATTGTCAAGAATGGCTTCCTTTCCACAGACTTTGTTGACCAGGTATGGAGATAGTAGTAGAGGAACAACAGGTTTGAAAAGGCTGTCTATGGTTTCTTGCTACTTTGAAACATTTTGAATAGAAATTTTTCTACCTCCTCATGCACCAGTAAAACAATATGACAACCAATATTTTTCCCCAAGACCATTTTAAATACACATGTAATGAAACATATTTATATAAGGCCTAAAATTTTGCAGTTACATCATGTCAGGGCCTTATGACATACACCAAAAAAGAATTTGATCTCTCTTTTTGGAGGGATATCTGGATCTATACTGTTTATTTGAAAACCTGACAGGAGCTGCTGATCTGAAAGGCTAAAATAGAAAGCTGCCAACCAGCAAGATGGCTTTCTACATAAGCTTTTAGTGAATAAATTATTCACAGGAAACGGAACCTGAAAGTTTTTTTTTTTTTTAAGTAACATAAAGCCAGTGTTTAATTAATCGTTAACCTCAAATAGTCCTTTTCCTCTCTTTCTCACAGCTTCTCACAGAGAAACATCTTTAGACTGCACAAGTAATAGTGCATCTACTCAGTAATCTATACAGACAGAATTGTACAGAAAGGACTCAGGAATAAATGGGAACCAGGCTGTACACATCCTCACACAACAGAAAACAAAGGAGCTCTTTAAGAGTTTCAAGCTTGTATTTGTGTTTTCACTATATAAGTTTTGGTTGGCTCTGAGCACATAACAGCACTCAATTAGTTCAGCAGCCTGTATGAAAGGAGCAGGTTTCACTCTGTTTCCCAGTGAAGGATTGTCCATGGTAATTAGTCTCTGTTGGTGTGCCCCAACAGCTACCTGAGCAGAGAATTCAAAGAGTGAGTAGATGTGCAAAATGATCTGCTCTTTCAGACCGATGGAAATATTTCTTTCAAAGTGTTTGAATCCTACAGAAAAGAAAAGCCTGAGGAAGACTGTATTCCTACGCCTGTTCTGCAGGATGGATGACATTAAAGAGTCATTTCATCAGCTTAATAAGACTTGGTAAATTTGCATAGCAACTGATCTGCAGCAGCTTTCCAAGCCACTGTTACTGACTGCTTATCAAGTCATAAGATTATTAGCGTGGCAGCTCTTGCAGCATACATCCAAGCTCAGAGACAAAAATTATTCAGACAAGAGTTGCTCTAATTTTGGGGCCCTTCTTCCCAGAGCTGCTGAAGTCCACATATTCAATATTTTGACTGACTTTATATTTAAATATACTTAGATATAGATGTAGATAGAAGTCTAGATATTCAGACAGCTAACCTGAGCATTTTGCACAAAGGTTGGGGAGGCAGCTGGACATGCTTTCTTTCTACCTAGCCATCCTAAGTTACTTTCTTTTCTGTGAGCTTATCCATCCTCCTCTTGAGCCTACATAAGCTCTCAGTACTTGCAGAATAGAAGGTTTGTCTTTTGCTTGTTGCTGACTTACTCAACTTGCAGTCCATTATAGTCCCTCTCAGAACCTGTTCTGCGAACAATTACCAACGCTCTAGCTCTCCTCCTTATATTTACACAACCTAACACAGAACTTGTCCTTACTGACTTGGACTTTTTCCTTCAGACAACTTCTCTAATTTGTCAGTCATTTTAAATTTGAACACTGTCCTCCAGTGGTCCTTGCACCCTTTTCCGGGTTAGTAACTTTTGTAAATCTGCTAAATGTATCTCTAATTCATTTTCTATTTCATTAATAAAAACTCATGAGTATGGCTGGACTTTTGATCCCAAGTTTGCACTTTTCTCACAGTTCTTTCATCTAAACCAGATTTCTGTAGCTTGCCTATGAGATGCCATCTCAAAAGAATATTAAACATCTATTGCTTATCTTCTTTCTATATGGCTACATTCCACAGTTATTTTCAAGGATGCTGCCTTGGAAGGAAATTAAACTGGTTTAATAGATTTTGTTTATGACAAATCCATGCTAGCTTATTACTACTCATCTCTTTGTTATCATCTAAGAGCTTATAAATAGCTTGATTATTTGTTCAGTAATATGTTTGTCCTTTCCCATCTGCAGTGAGAAAAGAGATAAGGTGTGAATTGGAAGCAGACTTGGTGATTTAACATTTAAATTCATATTTTGAAAAGTTACTTTATGCATTGGGAATAACTCACAGACCTCCCAAAACCAACATGATGCAAGATCCAAAGAAGCAGTATCACAGAGAGTATGTATAAAAGCAATTTTCAGGCTACAGTGGCTAATGCCCTTCATTTTCCGCTATGATTAGTGGAGAACAAACCAATTCACAGACAAAGCCTGATTTAGACATTGTGAATCACTGTATGGAATAGTGTTTTCCTCTTTTCATTCATTGACTACAAAGGAAACCAAGGCAGCTTTCACTTCTGAAAGCTCAAGTTTGCACTAGTGAATTCACTCCTTTTGCATCAATGGAGCAGTGTGTTTTTCAGTTAAGAGAAAATTAAAACCATAAAAATGACTGCTTCCTCTCATTAGTTCCTATTCCTTTTAGCCTAACAGGTATGATCAGTGGATACGAGCTCTCAGACAAGTCTTGATTCACCAGTCCTTCATGAAATCTAAATTCTCAAATAATGAGATAGCTTTAGGGATCTATGAAGTGGAACCATGCTGTCTAAACACATAGTTCTAAACATTTAGTCTTATGGCACATAATTTTCTGATAAATTTTGAAATGAAAAATACTAAAACTTGAGATCATGCTGATGTTAGAATTTTTTTTCAATTTTCCTCTTCTTAAGTTTGAACTTGCCTCAGCCAACAATATCTTGGGCAATAGCTATATTAACGGACAAGTTACTTCAATTTTTCAGTCTCATTGTGTCCCAAAATCCTACCGAACCTTAATGAATTAATTTGGAATTCAAAAGAAAAGTAATTTAAATAATCTTAATAATCTTAATTACTAAACTTAAGTTATCTTTAAAAAGTTGGAGACAAGACATGAAACTTGAGCAAATGGAAAACTGTCTTCAACCTGTCAGTGTTGTTACTTTCCTCTTTTTATAATACAGTCAAAGGTCTTAGGAGACCACTAATAAAAACATGCATCTCAGTTTATAGGCCTCATTGTGTCTGAAATACTTAGGAATCTCAAGAAACAGTCAAATAAGACATGCTCATAGTACAGTGACTAAACAAGTAACTATTCCCTAGATGCACTTGTAAAAGTTCTATGTACAGCTATGGAAAGGAAACACTRCCTGCTCTAATTACATTGCAGTCTAGCTGAATTAGATCACATATTTTGATAGTTTCTATTCATAAATCAATATTTAAGAAATGTAAGTATGAAGAAGGACATTTAAGAACAGAAAGATTTGAAAATAAGATTTTTAAAGAAGAAGAGTGACAAAGTAGTGGAGAAAGTAGTCAGAGCATCAACAACAGAAAGTTAGGTAAAATGTTAAAGATGACATTAATGCCATACACATAACAGGTATATCTGAAATAAGAAAAGGAAGGGTCAGGTAAGACTTCAGGGTCATCCATTCTGCCTGCATTCTGATTCTACAATGCATGAAGTATTGCATTAAAATTTTATTCCTCATAMGGACAAAAAGATTGAGCTTACAGGAGAACAGCACAGGTTTAATTCTGAGGCACTCTTTTTAACAGGAATTAACCGCCACAGGGTTGGTAGAGACGATATGTTATTTCTCAGTAAAATTTGCCTTGCATTATTTATTGACTGAATAAAAAAAATTATCCCTACACAGAGTGAAAGCACGAGGTTCATGCATGCTATTCAGAAGAGTTAAAGTAAATGTACAAGGTACATGTTCCCCTCTTCTAGTCTCTGGAGCTATACTTTTAAGTTCTGTTCACTGACTTAGTTGTGTTTTGAGATTGCCATCACTATATTACAATCTGAACTGTTTTTAAACTTGAACTTTTCAGCATAATGGATGATATTTTTCATTTTATAAAATATATTATTTCAGATATCTGCAATAATATCCTTTTTATTCCATAAAATAGTTTGGAATTGCCAAAGATTCATTTTTTTAATATTGGCTCCAAAAAAAAAGACTCTAAAAAATGAATAATCACAAACTGTGAAAAATACAACTCTAACTGTTTAAAAGTAGCTCTAAACTGGGAGAAAGTCAGAAAGATATGGAGGGCAGTATTAGTTTCATCTCATTTCAAAACTTTCTGTGGATAAGGAGATAGAAATGGGGACCAAGTTTCTGAACATATGATGGCAGCTCATAAAGAGTAATGTAAAATATTGCACTTTTCTTATTTGAGAATTGATATGAAGAACTTGGCAGAGGTCTGTATATAGTTCGGTGAATAACAGACTATAAAGTAAATTAAAGCCTGTGAGTAATTGTTCTCCCATTATAACCAAGAACTGGAAGAAATCTCTGCTAAAATATTTTGTTCAGTCACTGAAAAAGCTTTTTGCTTACTCTACTTATTTTTCTGACATAAGGAAAAAAAGTACAACCTAAAAACATTTCTAACTCTTCTGTCTCTGACAATATCAAATCAAAATGAACATTTTGACTTCCCCCTCCACAAAAGCACTTTTTTTTTTTTTTTTGGACAAACAGCATRAATCTGAATTTTTTTGATGGAAAAAAATTTTGACAGAAAAGGAAAGCCAGTCCACCTTGACTTGTGGCTAAGATATCTAACAGTGCTTAGTTAAACAGTTTTGTATTTTCCATGTGAATGTGAATGTTTGGGATACAAATTAGCAAGTATTACATATATTCTAATGCACTACAACATAATTATCCGTTACAGTTCAGTGTATCTGACTGATGATACCCTTCCATCTGTGGGAAGTTAGACAAAGTGATTAGCAGATAACAAGCGAGCACATCAACAAAGCACTTTTAAAAGAATATCAAGGATCAATGAGAAAATGATGGGAGAGCTATTATTCACGGTATTCTCTCTATCCCAATATTTGGAATTCTATTAAGGAACAGGATTTTTTATTTCTGAGTCATACCAAAACTAAATGAAAATATGAAAACAAAGGGAAAAATGGTACTGAATGGATTCTAACCATTTGGTAAGTCTTTAATTAAGAGACAAACTTGAGACAACTAGGCTGAACTGGATTTACCAAAGTTTGCAGACCCCCTAAAGAGCAGGTAAGAGGCAATGTGCACACATGCATTTTTCTTTCCTTCCTTCCTTCCTTGTTTCATCTGTTATGAACCTTTGGGGTGAGTAAATAATATTTTGTTTGAAGAAGTTATGTTTGAAATCACTTTAATCAGTCTCTCTCACAAGCTCCCATAGGGAAAAGGCTTCTCAGGTTAGCAGACTGAACTGTATACTAGAATCCTGATATTCAGTCTGAGGGGTAAAATCATGTGGTTCCTCCTTAATGAGGACAAAACCCATTCTTAGCAGAATGTAATGTAAGGAGTACAAAAAACACCTAAAGGTGAAGCTCACTGTAATTATGTCAAGGAATTTCAGGAGAGCAAAGTCAGAAATAGGAAAAAAGATAAAATAACCACAATGAGCTGAACTAACATTGCTCCATAGGCAGCTGTATTTAGTGACAAAATAAATGTTTTTGAGAAGCTAAGAGATAATGTTGATGGGCTTGGAACAATTACAGAAAAATAAGTTAAGATATTTATGCTTGAAAACTTATAAATCTTATTTGTAGTTCTATAAAGGGAAATGAGGCATAAGAGTAAACATAGATAAAGACACTAGGCTATATACAGAAATCAGAGATTACCAAATGATATACAAATGAGAAATAAGTAAAGAGAAATACCCTGTGCAGCCTATGAGAATAATAAAATAGATGCAGTGCTAATCTATGGCAGTTTTAAGTAATGATGAAGTCATTCTGCAGAAGTATTATCAGGACAATATTTAGGATACTCTGCTGATTGCCTTATTACAGAAACAACATTCCATCTGAACACTGCAAGATTAACAAAAGCCATCAGGGAGGAACAAAACAATTTTGGGTTTGAGAATATATAACCAAAGAGGTATTAAACAGATTCAGCTTCCATTATTTTAAAACAAACAAAAGGGATTTGTAAATATCTGAATTTGTGGTGGATTGGGGGAATGCCTTCATGTAAAGGGTCCTTGTCATCTGTCCTTGTTTTTATAGATGAAGGTAACCATCCTTTATATTTCTTATCAGATGCTAGGCAAAAAAATTATGTCCTGGAGAATTCACTTTTTGTCTCATCTGCAGACTCAGATATATCACAAGATTTTTCTTTGGAAGACCTATTCATGTATTCATGTGAGTAGTATCTTAAAAAAGGCAAATGATAGCCTAAAGAAGAATTACCATTTTGACAGAGATGGATTAAGCCTATGCTTTTTAGTTTACTTAAACCCAACACAAGTCTAAATTGGAATGTGGCACACCAATTGCTGGAGTTAACTCCAGCACTGAATTTTTAACCTTTTTTAGGATACAAGGAGAAAAAAGGTAAAGGTAAGTGCTTTAAATAATAGAGCGAAGAGTCTTGTAAATTTTTTACATTGAGAGCCACTGCATTCGGATTATCTGACGTCAGCTGTAGAAAAAAACAGGAGATATAAAAAACTTAGTATGTCAACATTCATTGCTGTCTGATTACCTTAGATCAAATAACGACAAATAGATGTATGTGTTTTTTACAGCTACCCCACAAGACACTGGGTAAAGTAGTTAGAAATGAAATAGGAATGGGGGAAGAAATGCACATCATGGAATCCATCTTCTCTGCAAGCTCCTGGAAAAGCCACCCAATATCAAAGATCTATTGAGAACTACAAATAGTTTATTGGGCACGAGCCCAATTCTGGAAAAAAATGGTAGTGAGAAGATAAGAGAACAAGGTGGTACCCTTTCTAAGAAAATCTTATAAAATGATTGTGGTTTGACAAGTCCAATATTTTTAGAATTATTTAAGTCGGTAAATGGCATATTGAAGCATCTTCTAAAGGTTCCATTTTCATACTTTATATTTCAAGATTCAAATGTTACAGAACAGAAGCAATTAAGTCTCAGTGTCTGACAACATTCTCAAGAAAGTTGATAGATGTAATTGGTTCTTCATGCTACCAAGAAGACTTCATGCTACCAAATCCTTCAATACTATACAACTGTTAACTAATTAATGTAGTTGTGTTAACAGTAACAGTAGTACAAGAGAGGGGAGAAAACAAAGCAGCTCTATAGATTTCTTTTATAGAATTTGAAATTATGCTGTTGGGTTATTCTTTCTCCGTACAATTTCTTAACAAAATATCTGAAAGATTGATTCTGTAATTCCTCTACATCAACACTTGTTTTTGGTCACAAAGAATGAACGTGGGCTACATATCATCAAGAGGAAGATGGAGCTCAATATCTCTGTCATTAAAAGTAGGAATCTCCCTCGAAAACAAAGAAACCATTTCTACAAATTAAAACATTTTACTATTTTTTGATAAAGTACCTCATGAGCTTTTATTCCACTCAGCTTAGTTCCTGAAATCTAAAAAGGCAGGGCTGCACACGCCTACAACCTATTAAGTGAGCAGCCTTTTTCAACATTAAGAGTTTCCCAACACAAATGGGAACATCTCTGTAGTAGGTGTTATGCCTAATGACAATAGGCTTGGTTTTCTTTCTTGCTTTTCTTGAGTCCCTTAAAAGTGGCTCCAAGAACTTCCAGTTTCTACAAACCATTGATTGAAAAAGCTAATACACAGTTAGAGACACTATTCCTACTGTCTGTATCTCAGGAGACAACCTCCAAGGCTAACAGAAAACACATTTGAAGCCAATTGCTAGGCCACAGATTAGTAATTCCATCCAGTGTAATTATATACCCTTTCTCCCTGTGTTTATAATAAAAACAATTGGTTTTATATTTCCTCATGAAATAAGAAAAGAGGGAAAAATCACACACTATGGAGAATTGAGGACATCTAGGGCTAAAACTGCATTTGCGGTGAAGATGACAATAGATCTTAAAAGTCAATAAACACAAGGTAGGGGGTTTTTTTAGAAAGAAAGCAGTTAGACAAAGGATGTAAGAGGAAGAACAGTTACTGGCAGCTTCTGAATCCAAGTAGAAATGGAATGAGAGACTAATATATTTCACTTCCACCGTTTATGAAATATTAAGAATTTAAAACAATGAGCAGAACTGCCTGTATGAGGCACTTTCAAATCACAGTCCCTTTGGGCCAAAATCCTGCTGCCTTTCAGAACGGGGCTTTCATACCCCTTTTATCTCCAAGTGAGACCACCAGAACACAATCATTACTTGAGGTTAATATGGAAGACTGCAAAAGCCGAGCACCTCCAGAGCAGGGCAGATTCATAAAAATAAGCTCTCTCTGTTGCAACAATTCCAGACCAAGAGTTAAGGGAACTGGTGCTTACTTCTGCCTGCTCCAATTACTGCTGCCTACTCAGTACATGCTCCATACAATATGGCACAGGCACAGCAATATGGCTTCCCTTACTGGGCCACATCCAGTTAAGTATTAATACTAAAGTAAGTAGGCATCTGTTACAGGCCTGTGACACAGACAGGATACTGGGCTAAATAAATCATTGCTCTGACATGGCATGGTTATTTTTTTTACCTTTAAAAATCAGCAGGGATGCTGAAGGGAAAAACTGATTTGGGTCTATTCATATATTAATGCCATGTCTAGGAGAAAGATTAAAAGCTTGGAGCATAGCAACTTCGTTCTCATTTAGGAATGTAGGGGTTTTCGGTCATACAAACAAGCCACGGATGCCTCCTGAGAACTTACATCACTATTAGGAAAACAGTCCTTTCCACAAAGAGGCACAAATGAAAAGGACAAGATTTGATCCTTGAGCTAGTGACGTGCTTGCAAAGAGATCTTCTCCTATATTTAGGTTTCTAAGTGGGAAGATAGACCCTCCACACTGATTTTTGCTTTTCTTTTTTAGATTTTGTTTTCAATATAGTCATATTCATGATACACAATCTCCTCTTAAAGCCAGAGGAAACTATAAACTGAATGACAATTAAACTAATATTATGTACCTCAGTTCTGCACCACAAATCAATTCTATGCTTTTTCTCAGACTGTACTTAACTGTGTAAATGACACAATAATATCTTTCAAATTATCTGAAAATATCATGATATAGCATATTTCTTCTTTCATTTCTTGTTCCCTGAGAACAAAAAGTAAGATTGTATTTTGCTATTGAAACAAAATGGCCTACCTTTTTTTCCTATTCTCTTCTGTAACATTGCTAGAGGCAGAGAGATTAAAGAGCAGAGGGTTTTATAAAGTAATCTTTTACTTAGTAAAGTGAAGATTCTTACAACTGCTTTATTCATATGAGTGCTTAAAACCCGACATTTAAAAAACAGAACAGCACCAACAAGAAGCAATCTTTCTTGGAAAACAGGAAAGTTGAGCAAAGGTAGGAAAACTTGTTTATCACTACTGCTTATAATCAAAATGTGAAATATTTTTATTGATTTTTAAGAATTCAACATTGAATGCACTGTTTTTGTGAGTAATTGGCAGTCTACTCAGCAAAAATGTGTTTACCTTCATCATCTTACTGCTAGAGAGGGGACCATTTTCAGAAAAAGTCTCTTCTGAACCAGTTCTTGAGTTTATTATATTCGTAGTAGGAAGAATGGCAAGGGAGGACTAGCTGGTAAAAAAAAAAGAAGAAAGAAAAAGAAAAAAAGAAAAGAAAGGCGTATGGTTTGTATCACAGCGTCATTGTTTGACTCAGGATGCAGAAATATAGAAGAACTATAGGTGATAATTATGCCCAAAAAGGAATGAAGACACCTTTATACAAAAGTTGCCCTAAAGCCTATCCTTAACCACCATTTTTTCTGCTCTGCACCTGCTATAGCAGAACTGTATGAAAAAGACTAATTGTGTAAATTAGGGCTCGGTTGTAAATGATTTTCCTAACTGATAAATGTTTTACATGTCATTACATTAAAAATGTACTATTACAGAAGAGGAAAAGTCAAAATTTACAAAATATTTTTCTAAAAACTTTTTTAAAAGATCAAAATGTAGTATTTAAATGTTTTTTTCCATTGGATTTCTTTTTTTAAAAAAATTACTTCAAATACAAGACAGAAAATATTATTTTGAAAATATCAAAATAAATATGAAAATTTGGGGGGTGGAGGTTCAGTTGTTTTCAAGTATTTATCATATCATTAAGTTCTCCTTAATAGTCTCAGCGGTAATGAATCAAGACCCTTCCAGTAAAAAAAAAGAAAAGAAAAAATCACCCCCCCCAAAAAAAACCCTACCAACTTATAATAGCTATGTTATGTCCTAAAAAGACACTATTTAAATCAAGCCTTTAGAGCATCACAGAATGAACTGCATTTCATAACTTTTAATCAAATATATTCTTGTTTTCAAGTTGCAGGGAGTAAAGCACAGAGAAAAGGAAAATATTTGCTTTCTGCAAAGCAACCATGGTATTTCATTACTGTGCCCTCCTTAGTACACTTAAATTTCACCATCTGCAGCTAGCTAAAAGCGTGACCCATAACTTTCAGATACAGATTTTAAACTGCCAGAAAAGCTGTAGATGCTTTTTGTGGGGTGTTAGTTTTTTCAACTAGATCTTCCCGTTGGCTTTTTAGCATTTCAATTTGTGATTATTATGCAAACCGATAACAAAGAGGTTCATTCCCAGCGAGTTCTACCATTAATATTCTTTCCTCAGACTGACTAAAAGAATTTTTGGAAGCTACTTTCATTACCATCAAGCATTTAACTGTAGAAACTGTATAGAGCCAGAGCAGAAAACAATGAGTACATATTACCTCTAGGTTTTCAGCAATATTCCTGAATTCTTTTATTTCTCTTGTTTTGGTGAGTTCTAGAGACCTAAATAACTTAATTCAAATGTTCCAAACTAGCTATGGAAGAGAACTAAAGAATTCTTATAGCTCCTGAAAAGAAGGCCTTTGCTCACTGCTTTCTGATCAATATTTTCCCTCTGCCGTCTGAAAACCTTCTTTTTTAGGTGTAATATTTAATCTGGTTAAAAGTTTTATACACCTTTTCCCAGCAGCAAAGCTGTCTTAAGAGAACTCTAAACTAATCCATCTGTTCCCAACACTTTAACACATTTTAATTTTCCTTTAGTTTTGTCTATTTGTCTCTTTGAGGCTAAGCTGCAAAACAGATCACTGATGTGGGCACAGTTGCAAACACTCTTGGGAAAAGAAGCAAGAGATTTAGCAGCTTGTTGGTCCTGAAAAACTGATGCTCTTCCACCTCCCTCTCTCCTCCAGGCTGCATTCTCACACTAATTCCCTTAGCTAGCACTGTTGCTTGTCTGACTGCAGAGAAAACTAATGCATTCACTGATCAGGCAGAAAGCTAACCCAGACAAGGGAAAAAACAAAAGAGAAGGAGTAGTTTTCTGTCAGGTTAAAAATCTGTAAGCTGATCCAGCCATATGCTAAACTGAGAGAAGAAGATAGGTAGGAGTGTCAAAGGTGTGACTACCCTTTTCAGCAGCAATGAGCCACTGTATTAGCTCAGCTATCTTTAACCAAAAAGAAAAGGTAAGTGGGGCAGGAACAGCTAGTATGGGCAGGGATGTCTAAGACCACCCTCAAGGTATACGGTATGTACCCATAAGATCTCTGAAGCATTTAACAGCTCTTATCATTTAGATGCATGAATTTGTATGCACCTATTCACATTCTAGTAAGATCTAGAGTAGGCGACATGAGCATCTCTTTCCGCTACATCTAGATCTTTCACTGAAGTCTTGAGATCCATTTATCAGGCTCCTATACATCAAGGGTCAGCTAGCAAGGTGATCTTACCTGGACAGCTACCTATGCTTTCCAAAGCAGTCTTCTGCAATTGCATACACACGGTTCAGCCAGCCCTAAACATGTTCTAGGAGATAAACTACTGGGGGTGCAAAAAGGAAATATTTTTAGGGTGATATACCTTGTTTTATTTAATCAGTTGATATGCTTGGAAAGAAAGCTTCCCCACTGGTCACACACAGCCTTTTTCAGTTAACAAAGACATTTCGAAGATGATCAACAGACAGCTTTCAAATGCCCAAACTCAGTTCATGAATCACCATTCTGACACCAGAATGTCTCCAGGCTTCCTCTTAACTAAGCCTGTTGTTAATTTTCCCAAATAATTTCTCTTTGTTTCAACCATTTATTAGTCATCTTAAATAGCAGGGAATAAATATCATAATTTTGTTGAAATTCATTTCAAGTTGGTAAAGCAGCCTTACGGTATTTGTGCTGGTTATGAAGCTGGTTATGAAGCTGGTTATGAAGCATGCCATAATAGCACAGTTTAAAGTGAACTAGCAACTCAAGTTTTAATAACAACAAACCACTTACATAATCAATATCAATTCTTAGTTGATCTGAGGCAGAGCCATTGATCAATCTTCTGGTTTCTTCTTGTTGGCTTTGTTTGACTATAGGGATTGGCTAAAAGCATCATGTTCGCTATGCTGCAACCTTGATTCAATAGACATCCAGCTGTTCATAATGATTTAAGTAAACTGACATATGAGTACTATCACAGCTCGCAAGCTTGTTACAGTAAGTTTTTAAGAGAACAATTTCAACATTCAAATGAAACAGAGACTAAAAGGTAGATGGTCACCATCAGGACTATGGCTGCTAATGAATGTTTTGCTATATTTTGAAAAAAGGAAGTAGTTACCTGTCCTGGTATTTGGGTGTTTTCTGAATGAACATCAGAATGACATACAGACATGTTTGATGTGTTTCCCTTCCATGGGCAACAATGGGTCCATAAGGAAATAGAAAATTATAAAGTGATTCTTACATGCAGCTACTTACTTCACATATTTGTGGGAGAGCATGAATGATACAGACAAGTACCCAACAGGACCACATTTTGAGCTTGAATCCATTGTTTGAGCAGCTATTGTTCTGTATGCATTAAAAATAAGGGGGGGGGGAGGGACTAAATATTAAGCTACAACACAAGCCAAGATAGCATTCAGTTTCTTGACGATTCCCCAAAACGGATGAAAACGATCAGCTAAGACCCAGGAAAATATTATCAGAATGTCAGCCAAAAGGCTGCAGTTTATCTAATAAAAATCAGTGTATGCCAAAGTTATCCCAATGGATGAATAATCATTAATAAAGGATTATACAAAAATGGCAACAACAAAAGACAACAATAAAAAAGAGGCAAGACTAAACATGTAAGAATGCACTTACATGCAGTGCAATCTCTTTGTGTCTGCATCACTTACATGAATCCTCCACGAAATTCTTCAGACTATTGATTTGGTTTTAGGTCCCTGTTGGGAACACAGTCTTTGGAATAAAATGCATGCAAGTATTACTAACTTGTGACAAGAATCAATTGTTTTGAATTATTTGAAATTGCTCTTAAATGTGTAAACAAACAGAGCTCACAAAGCAGAAAAAATACTGATACTGAAATCTAGCCTATAGCATTTTATTTGTTACTGAAGTGTTCACCCATATTTAAGTCTTAAAAATTTATAGCATGTGCTGCACTGTACACTTTTTATTATGACCACAGTAACCTAGAAAACATATTATATTAAAAACTGTCACCTTTGTCAGAATAGCCATTAGCATTTTAAATGAGCAAAATAGAGCAAATAGAGGAAATAGAGCAAAAAAACTTCAAAGCATCTTTTTGAAAAAAAAAAAAATATGTATAAGCAGGGGAAGAAAAGAAGATGAGGAAAGAAGAAGCAACTAATTTATAGTCCACCAGCATTTTCTTAGACATTAATTAAAACCATGACAAACACTTGAGATATAATTATAAAAAAGGCAAATACTTCAATGTTGCAAAGATTATCCCCTAAATAATCTACACCTGATATTAATTGTTTAAGGACTGGAATATATGAGGCAAAAAAAGGCTTTAGAGCACTATTACCCTTCATGAAAAAAATCAAAGTTTATCTAGTTTATATTCAGCTTGGAAATTAGTGATTTACATTTCTTTAAATATGATCTGTGTTTAATTTGTTAATCAGTAAACTCTACGTAAGTGTTTGCAAACCAAGAGTTTAAATCAGTATACAGTTTACATAACAATCTGATACTTCAGTTAGCTTGTTAATACAAGAGATGATATAAACAGCACAATGATTACTTATTAATTCACACAATTCACTTAGTGAAGATTCACCACTGCAAGAGCTTACAGTCTCTAGAAAGGCACTGAATAACTTCACCTCTGTCGAGTCTAAAGAGTATGAGGTGAGCTCAACCCCACAAGCAATGGTTCTAAACAATGATTTACACTAGTATGGACAAGAGAAAAGGGTGAGTTTTGTAAGTTTAAAGAGTTTGCAATTCCTTCAAAAAGCGGTGTGTCCTGAATGTGAAAATCTTCAGAACAGTCTTCCTCTAATTTCATCTCATCTTGTATTTTTTATATTAGCAAGATATTTTACTTTTTTTCTGTAGGTCAAACCCTCCCCACCTCCAGCAAACAAGCTAAAAATAATTGAAACCTATAGCAAAAGGCTCTATCAAGTTAGAAAGGTCTTTGTGTGCTCCAGATCAAGTGGTCTCCATAACCAGCCTTGCTTTGACATGTGGCCCTACATTGTAAATGTGAAGTAGCCTCACCAGCACATAAGGTGCTGGGCTCAGAGAGCTGTATTCCACTGAGGCCAAGCTACTCTCTCATTCATAGATCATCAAGGAAAACCGACCGTTTCAATTTGCTTGTCTCAGAGCTATTGTAGCTCATAGTCGTAAGAAAGACTACTGTACAGCCCCAAAATACAAGGATACAAACACAGGAAGAGAAGAGTGAAGAGGCTTTTGCCAGGTAGAGCAAAGATGATAAAATAGGCATACTGTTTTGAAAACTACCCCAGTCTTCATGAACAAGACAGCCCTGTGTTTACTGACAGTGGCTTCCACCTTTTTTTTCTAAAGCCTTAGGCAGCAGGGAAATAGGTAAATTATTAGTGAAGGAAGCACTGGCTTTCAGCAAGAATTCTGTTTCTATTAATTTAACCTTGTAAATCTTATTCAGATATTGTGATGATTTTATGTATAGACCAGTCAAGTTCATGTGATTCAGAAAGAGCTGACCAGATCAAGACCCCCGAGAAGGATGTTATGCCAAGAAACACCTGACCATGTGCAGTAAAAGACATGCAGAAATTTTAATATTGTAGGCAGAAAGGTGAGCAACTCCACCAGGCAGATATCAGCTCAGAAGGAACTTTAAAACTCAATACTTTGGAATTTGTGTCCCGCATCAGTTAAATGTCTAAGCTCGTCTTAGCTTCAAAGAAGCCATTTTCATTTTCACTTTCTTCTTCTGATTTATCCAAATGTGAGATAGTCAGAAATCTGCATTTGAAGAATTTCCTTTGTACTATACATCCTACACATACCATCATCGTAAATAAACTATCCAAGAACACACTCAGCCTAGCAGTATTGTAGGCAGATACCTTGAAAGTCTCTCCAGGGTCCCTCTTTGGTAGTTTGATATATACCCAGCAAGTAATTGTTGTACCCTCTTTTCCCAATTATAAAACCTCACAATCAAAACAATGAAAAAAATCCATATGTTCCCTTTTTTTCAATTAGATAACATGTTGGAATTTCAGTTCTAAATAACAGGGAAAACAAAGCTTTCTAGTCTCAGAAACACACTCTTTAATTTTATAACAATTGCGGTAAGCGGCCAAATCAGCACATACAGGGAGCTCACTTGCCACTCAGACTGACAGAGTATTGGTCTTAAAAGGACCAATAAAACATTTTTTTTTTCCTTTACCAAATAAAATCTCAACAGTGGAACATTTGTGTAGACAGCTTAAATCATTCCTAAACTTGATTCTGTTCAGCAGACCAAGCTATCAAGAGTGTTTAAGAGTTTCAAATCCCATTCTTTGTCATGACTTAGGATGCAAGTAGTCACTGAATTACTGTCCTAACTAATTACAGATTGAGGTACCAGTACCTATATACATAACATTTAGGTTGGTTTTGAAATAACTTTATTAGCACTTTTTCATTCAGTGGAAAGTGTTTTAGAAGCTCACTGTCAAGGCTTTTCAGATGACTGAAAAGTGGACATTTATGCTGTGTGTTTTAGATAAAAATTCAGTTCTCAAAGTGACCCCCTCCCCTTTATGGGGTTTCAAAACTAACAAAAAAACATAGAAACAAATGTTTTATTTGGAAGAAAAGTTCATATCAGAGTAAGCAAAATTGGATTGTTTTTCCCCTGTTTTTCCACCAGACACTTTTTCAAGGACAAGTCAGGAGGAGTGGAAGGCAAAAAATGTGGGATTCTGCCTCCCAATATCTGCAGGCATAGATTTATAAGGATAGGTTTATTTAGCAAAAAAGTCACTTTTCATCTACATTCCTTCCCGGTTTTGCTAGCAGATGTTCCAAAGGAAGAGTACTGTCAGCGATTTTCATAGGCCATCCCATGCTTGTGTATTTACATGGGCATTTGAGGATGCATACACACACATGAACAGATGTGAATATAAATCTTGTCTGAGAGAATGCATAGCATGGACTGATTTCACTAAGAAATTAATCCTATCAAAATTAAATTTTAGGCAGCTTCCAGAAGCTTAGCAGTTAGAGCACTGAGTGACTGCCTTCACAAACACTTTTGTTCTTCATCCCTAATTGGGGTTCATCAATTTTATTTAAGGATTTTAAATCTTTATCTAAAAAGAGGAAATAATATGGTGAAGCTAGATGAGATTATCTGCATTATTCTCCTGTTGCTCAAAACAATAGTACAATAAAGCAGACTATGCAACAACCAAGATGGTAACATCTGTATAAAATATATTTCAAGCTTTTATGAGCTAATCATCCATTGCAAATATAAAAAATTAAGACCAAAATAGAATACTTGCAATGCCCGTATTAACTTGTTTCATCTGTTTCATTTAGTTGTACTTTTATACATCATTAAAATAAAACAGAATTTAAAATTACATATGAGGCTGGAGTGGATATTCAATGAACTTTTGCCAACATTAATAGCTTTTATCTATTCAAATATGTTAATATGCTCCATTAATAGAAATCTAATGGACAAAGTGGAATTCAAGGTAAGCTCTCCAGTCCCACTCTAGGCAGCAAAAATTATATGTCTACTATATAAAACAGATCCAAGGCTGAACTACTCCACCATATGGCGGATATGACAGGGAATCAGTTAGAGACTGCAGTGATTAGCACTGAAGTTGGTGAGGATGAAAACAGTCACCTCGTCCCCTCTTCACTCCTTCTACAAAAAAGCATCAGTAAGGTGCAACAAATGTGTTTATAGGCCAGTGTCCCAATGCTTGCCAAGATAATGGTATTAACATTGTGACCGACCTCCTGGCACTCTAGCAGCAGGAAGCCAAAGACATTTTTTGCCACTTCTTCTGTAAGCCAAGATTATTACCCTCTTTTTTTTTCTTATTACAAATCGATTGTTGCTGAGTAGAAAAATCTCAAAATCATGCAGCAGCTGATTAACTGCAAGGAGGTTTCTCCAAGCTTTGCATACTCTTATCCTCGTCCCACAATACATACAGCTGAAGCTACTGTGTTATATCAGGAAGACAGATTGAGAGATTTCTTTTGAACGCCCAGACCAATATGCACTGTAGACATGCTCTGACTTTGTATCATCCTCTTTTGCAGCCTGATGTTGAACATCAGCAGGTCCCCACTGGTTTTCATTAGATTAAGGATTCCAGGGAATGCTACGCTGTCACGTTGGCAGGCAAGTCCAGACACACTGCAATGACTTTCTATAAATCTCCATCATTCCATGCAAATTCACACTAAAAATTTGTGMCTGTAAGCTGCACTGGTAATATGTAAAAGATGGTCTTTCTCGTGGGATCACCTTTTGAGTCCTGTCTTTCAAGATGGAATTATACTGGGACTACGACTGAGAGCCTGAAAGCACTTGAATTCAGCCTTGTGTGCCTGCCTGAGCCAAAATACTGACTCAGTTATGGGCAAGCAAACGCGTAAAGTAGAAATAACAATAAAAACGAATGGTGAGCTTAGTTAGTGAGATGCAACCTCTCTTTTTGTTAGTTCAGTGTAGAACAGTTACAGAGAAATGATTCCTAATATATTTTATCATAGTATATAGTCTATTCCCAGCTTCTAGTATGGAGATGTGAGAGGCGTTTTTTGTTTGGTTGGGTTTTTGGGGGGTAGGGTTTTTTTATTTTTGTTTTTGTTTTTTGAGAAAAAAGATTAAACACCATGTAAAAAGGTCTGGGATATATTCTGGGCTCCTCCTGAGAGCAACAATGAGAGAGGCATTCTTTGAAACTTCACCATCTAATGCTAGGAATAAAGTTCTGCCAAGGCACACATTTCCTTACTTTTATTTGTGGTCCTAGCAACAACAGTTCCCATAATATGGGAGGTATCCGCTTTTTATATTAGAGTAGGAATTCCACATCAGCCTTAGCACAGAGAAAAGTAATTGACAGAAGACAAAGACAAAATGAAAACGAAGGTAGCCAATGGAAAAAGAACACAGAAGTCCTCACTGCTAAGTTTCACTGTGAAAATGCAAGTGAACTCCTCTACCGAGCACTTGAATAATATAACCTACTTTGCTGCATTTCTTCATATTTAAAAAACACATTTTACCCTAAAGAAACCTCATATGCAAGTATTCAAGAATGAAGTAACAGTGCTGATGATGTAGTGACATGAAACAGGATCCTGGGGTTGGGAGGAGAAAGGAATCCTAGTCAAAACGCCCACAACAACTGAACATGAATTCATTGTGGCTACGGGAGAAAAAGAAAGAAAAGAAAAAAAAAAAGTGGAATTTGTGTTAATAGTCCATTTGTTTTCTACTGCAACACTATAAATAAATATTATTTCAAAGCAAAAAGTACAAAAAAATCAAAACACCAAAATGAGCAAAATATGTAAAAACTTAAGGAAGTCATGTTCAGGAGAAGACAGGCTAGAAAGACAGGTACTGTGGCTTTTTACACAAACCTCTCCTCCACCCCAAGTCTCAGTTTGTGTCATGGGAATCATGACCATAGCAAACTCACAGTCTTAATGATGATCCAGAATTTGCACTATAAAGAGGAAAAATATTTTTGTTCCAAGAGGCAGCTTCAAAGGCAGAGGGTTGCCTTTAATCCAAAACTGTTTGGAGAAAGGGGGCCTGTAGTATGCCTTCCACCCAGGGTCTGAGATATTCAAGATAACTCAGTCCTGCTGAAAAACCAAACAGACATTAAAATATGCAAAGACTTTTGTCATAGAAAGAACAGAGACAAAATGATCTCAGAACTTGCAAATCAAAGATTTAGTTGTGTGCCAAAACTAATACTTAATGTTCGCATAGAGTTAAGCTGTTTTTTCAGAAAGCTGTTAGTTGAGAGAAAACTGATCCTGATGGACAGTAGATTCAGTCTCCACGCTCACAGAAGTCACTAGGGTTACAGCACATCATACTGTTTAATTTAACTGTTTAGGTAAGTTATCCTCCAATGTTTGCTTAGCAAAAGCATCTCCACTCTCCTTCTCATGTCTAAATGATTACAAGAAGGCAACTGGTGTAATGAAGCTCAAAACTAGAGCAGCTGCCCTTCCTTACAATGCAGCAATTCTGTGCAAATTATTGTACTCATCCAGGGAGTGACAGGGAAACTGTAATTGGTGCTCTGGATAATGAATTCATTTACTCCCTCCTTGCCTGATCAATGCAGCAACTGAAACAAATCAGGGAAATATAGCTTACAACAAAAGCATTAGGTGATTGGGTACCTCCTCTGGAGAAGGGACAGGAAAAGGAGGAGAGGGAAAATAAAGTCACTGAACAACACTGTGATTTGTGCACTTTAGTGTTTATGTGGCTTGGCTCAGATATCGTAACTGACAGTAATGATTTGGCCTTAATGCAAGAGCAAGCCTTCATATCTTAGATGACTAGTATATAGGGAAACCCCACAAATGAATTCCTTTCTGCTAGCACTGGCTAACCAGATTATATGCAGCCAATTGCACAGGCTGGGTCCCCTGATTTGGAGTACTAATATTTATATCTTGCTCAGCGTTAAGAAGCTTTTTATTGCTTTGCCAGATCTAAAGGGCATACATGGAATATTAGCTGGTTATGCTACCCACTCAAGTAGAAATTATTATCATAGCTGAAATAGAGCAGGTAGATTATTTGCCCTAAAACAGGACACAAAGCAAAGGAATAAAATGTGCAAAGACGGGATCAGCTAGTACCATGCAGCTTCCCTTGGGACTCATAAACGAATAGTGCATCTGCTCAAGAAAAACTCTTGCTTCCTGCAAAACGGAACAAGTGGTTCAAACCCCAAAAGCCACTGTGTAGCACTTTCTGGTGATTCTGAATGAGCTAAGGACAGTATCTATAATATTTACACTTTTTCTTGAGTCATTTGCATTTGAAACTCAGTCAACACTCATTTAGTATAAATTTGATTCTATTAAAGTACCGCAATACCACCAGCAAATAACTTTTCTGATTTCAGTCAGAAGTAGATCATCTTACTTGCACAGGAAAACATAAAACGCTTCATCTTGTTGAACATTTTAATCTCTACTCCAGTTCTCTAACACCTTTTCTGGTAGCAGAACATCATGAAATTCTTGATGCCTACCACTGAGAAGGAGGCTGGAATTAGTGTAAGCAAGATCATGTCACGTGCTTTGTTTTAGTAATGAATATAACAAAGGAGAGAGTATTTTTTCTTCCTTTTTTTAAATCAAAAAACTCAATTCTTACACTTCACAGCATCATCTATTATTCAACCACAAAATTAGACACATGCACATCTTATAAAGTTTTGCTTTAGCTCAAGACAGAAAAAGTGCAAGACAAAAAGATTCTAATAGGAACAAAATTATATTTAGGCCACAAGGCAAGCAAAAGCACAGCTGATTCTCCCCTGAGAAACAAACTATCTTTTTTCTCTTGCAGAATTTTAATAATCTAAGCAAAATAACAGTTCTCTTGTAAACATTTTAAATCTTTATTCCATGTTACCATCTTCCATGAAGGCCTTGAATCAAAACAGACCTTTTCCAACCTTTGCAAAAATATCATGCTTTTACTCAGGAAAAGGAAAAAAGAAAAAAAAAAGAGACTATACCAATGAGAAATTCAGAAAAAAAAAGAAAATCTTGTACTTTTTTGAACAAATACAGAAACTAGGCAATCTGCTGTGGAAGTTACCTTTACAACTCACAAGGTTAAAATAATTTTTCTTCTGTAATGATAGAAGTATTAGATTAAAAGAGAGTAAAAAACTGGTAATTTAGTCCCCATGTCACAGTTTTATCTGTTGATAATCTTCAGAATTTCCAGCAATTACTGAAAGCATTCCAAGACCTGCAAACTTAGGCTTCCTAAGTTTGAAAGTCTATTTTCAAACATGCTCGCAGCGTATTTATTCTATACTCTACTGCTTCCTAACTGAAGGAATGAATGTCAACTCAGTAAGTAATCTCTATTATATACTTTAGTGAAAGATTTCATGATTATCTTTTTCTGTTGTTGTTGTTCCAAAAAAAAAAAAAAAACTCCAGCATAAATTAATGTGGAATCTGCATGTAGAATAATACTCATCTTTGATATAACATAATTGCATGTAAAATCTTGTTGATGAAAGGGAATAGTATGCAGTCTATCCCAACATTCTCTTCTTTACACAAACTGGAAAATAGTAATACAGGGGAAGCAATGACTAAACCTATTTATCAGTTCATTACTACTTGGTATACAGTGCATTTTTTAAACAGTTAGCCTGCGTTTGTAATATTTACCATGGATGAGTACACAACTTTCAAAAACTGGATGTATACCATGAAAGAGAAAGTTTCACCCAGGTTACAAGAAGTCTCTGAACAAAGCCATGGCTGGCTTACTTGCAAGCAGGCTCAGACATAGTATGCAGAGTTCTGTATGTAGGCTACAAATTTAATCCCACAGAGAGAATATAACTCTCAAGGTGGTGACATGTCAGTGACCTGTGTCATCTACAAATAAATTCCTATGGTTCTTCAGCAGTGCATCTGAGTAGATTCCTGGCTTCACTGCAGCTTTAATACCATTTTTACTGTGGTCATATAAGAGCTTCTCATTTAACGAGCATTTCTGTCTTGTAGAAGCCTCTGCAAGAAAGACATAATTTCTTTCTAAAGCTCTTCTTGTTAAAAAAGCAAGGGGGCAACAGGTACCTCTTCACTTCCATTCAAAAAGGAAGTAAATACTTCTCCATTCCATCTTGCCCACGTTCTAAGGCAGAGGCATTTACAGGACTTTTGGGTCCTTTTTCTGGTAAGAATTCAAAAGTGAAAGCAAAAGACAGGGATGAGAATTCTGGGCCGCTCAGAGTCTTTTCTAAGGCTTTGTAGCAGAGTTTCATTATTGTCTTAAAGTCATTTCTTTCATGTGTCCCAAGGTATGGCCAAAAGAGCATGGCAGAGAACTTTCCTGYGCTCACTTAGCAAACATATCTCACGGCATCCTGAGAGAATCAAGAAAAAGAGAAACCAAGCTTCTAGTCCAAACCTTGCATGGGATGCAATTAAAGAAATGCTACAACAGATTATATACAGGTATTTTAGGATGGGACTAATTTAGTTCATTTTCAATTAATTCCTGCATGCTTCAATCATAGTGTCCATTTGCATACCTTTTAATGTTTTCTTTAAGAATTATTTTAACCATCACGTAAACCTTAAACTATTATATGGACTGGAACACGCCTCCAATTTATCTGTTTGCTGCCTACTAAATTTGAAGAAAAGTTCTGTATGCAGCACAACTGCCTCTGCTCCATACTGCATTCTCACACACCTCCACTATAGTAGATCACAACTATCCAGTACTTTTTAGTATGAAAACCACAGAATTATAGCATACACTAGCTCCAGAATTTTACTAACCAATGTTTTCATTTTTTTCTACCTGGGTGGTAATTCTCCCTATATCTCCAGCCCAATTATGTCATTTCTGTGTTGTCATCTTTCTGTGTTTGAAAGGCCAACTCGTGGTAAAATGAACATGTATGCACTCTGCACATATTTTGAAACAAGGGGTCTATTACCTGTATCTGGAACTGCAAAGAGTATCATTCATCAAATTGCCCAAAAACTTAATATGGAATTAAAATTCTATGATCATATACTGTTTTACATTAGATATCTCTGCATCATCTTATGCCCAGCGCAGGCAGACACAATGAAAAAGGCAGCTATCATGCTTTCCTCTCTCTCTCACTTGCTTTCTCCTGTATTTCATTCAATGCTTTATCCTACAAATTAATTTCTTAGACTCTTTCACAACCCACAGTGAACAGAGAAGTGAAGCTTCTTCTCTGTTTCCACCTTGAGTGCTCTACAAACACTGATGATTACACACTTTTATGAGACGACGTTATATTTCCCCTCACCACCACCACCATCCCATTTTAAGGATAAACAACTGAGACATTGAAATCAAGACCAAAATTTGCAGGAGTGGTTAAATACATGTGATGGTGCATTGACTGTATAGCTGGCTTGCAAGAAAGAGACTTCACATAACGGCTATTTGAGATTATATATATTATGAAGCACTGTCTTCACAAACACTCCTGTAGGATAAACTGGTATTTTGTTATTGCTATACTTTGTATGTTAACATTTAGGCGGGGAGACAGAATAACCTGCCAAAATGTACACAGTAAATCAACGACAAAGTAACGAGACTGCTTGGGTACTGTTATATTGGTGTTGCATACTGTTGTTACCTTGGGCAACAGTACCATTAGATTAGCGGTAATCTCAAAGTCGAACTTTGTTCTTCCTGTTCTTATTCACCTCCTCTGCTTGTTCAAAAATCTGATTTATTGTTGTTGTTGTCCTCTGTCCAAACCCCAAGCTTGAGCCCTTGAGGCCCTGGCTTATAGATGTAACACACTTCCAGTCCTCAAAGATACCTTAAAAAACCTGGCATGCCCCTCATGACACAACCCAGGTCAGGAAGTCTGTGGATGACAGACTAGAAAGCTGCCTTTATTTTTAGGACAAAGTTCCTTCCACTATGTCTGATACTGAGAAGGCACATACATTGTTACTGGAAGAAAATATTTTCTTTTTAAACATATGGAAAGACCACACGGCTCTGTTGCCAGAAATACTATCAAGCAGCTGCATGGGAACAATCTGAGGTCTAAGAAAACCTACAAATGTAGCCAGACCTTTTCTACAGGCACAGAGAGAGCTCACATGCTTGTTTTGCAGATACTTCTTTGGGGAGAAAAGGGAGTGAGCACTGCTTGAGGGAACCAGAAGGGTATGGTACTGAGGAACTCAGAGGATTAAAGCGTCATGCTAACCAGATATACATGGCATATGATTTGGACAGGCAAATGAGAAGAGGCAACCATACAAAAACTGGGAACTGCTGCCTAACAACTGGCAGCATCACAGTCTACTCCATGGCCATAACAGTCAGGAATAAATGCTACAATCCTCTCTCCTCCTTTTTACTTCCAAGAGACACCTAAAAGAGGACTCTCACCTCCTGCATATTTAACAGCACTTTTAAAGTCTAGGCACTGTATCCACTGGAAGCAAGCCAGTGACCCTAAGCATTTTCCTATTGATTTCTTTTGCAGTCTAATTTTCTGCTGAAAATTAGAGACCAGATTTCAAAAATTCAGAATCCAGAAAATAAGGAGGTCTGCATGTCCTTGGTCTAATTCACTTACCAAGCGTCACATAGGAAATCAATACCAGAAAGAGGCATAGCTGAGATTTATATCACTAGACCAATTTTCCTCTTCTAGTAAGCCCATCTAAACAACTTCCAAATGTAGAGCTAGCAATATAAAGTCCTGCTATGATTCACCCTTCTCTCTCAGTAGGTGTCTTGTGAAAAAAAAAAAAAAAACCCTCCAGGCCTTAATATTTGTTAGGAACATATTAAACATTAACCTTGCATTTGCTTCTTTTTTGCAAAATGAAAACTGTACTGACCTACCTCAGCAGCAATGAATAATATTATTCATGTTTTAATGTAAAGAGGCAAAAAGCCAGGAAAACACTCCTTCCATTCCAGGTATTTCAGAGCACTGTGAAGGGCTAGAAGAAGAAAAATAACTCTTTCAAAGCAGCTCACTAGTTTTTTATCAGAAGGAAGAGGCCCAAGGGTTGCTTTTTTTGACATACCAGTTTAACCAGTCAACTGTAGCTTTTTTCTCTAGTGAAAGCAAATTAGGACAGAAAGGAGTAGAACACAAGAAATCTTATGAAAAAACAGAAACTTACATATGGATACAGGCAGTGAAACAATAATTTTCCCTGTCTTTGTATTGCATAATACTGACCATACTGCCAAAATATATACAGAAATACATTCACATGACATACACGAATCTTCCCCCAGACAGTCTGATGTTATTCTGTAGAGCAGCTGGTAGATAAAGTTAGTTAATGAAAATTAGCTGTATGCTTTCAATGGCAAAATACATAAACTTGTAAAAAAACATATGCATTCTATCAGCCTAGGGAGTATAGTTCTGAAGTGTATAATCTGTTGCCTGGAGTTCAAAGTGCAGTCTGCACTTTCAAGTTATGATATACAGTCATTATTACCCAGGAAATCATTGTTAGTTGTATATATATTCTCTTCTAGTCTTTCTCCGACTTTCCACTTCTACATTATCAGTAGCAAGATCTAAATCATCAGCACTGAAAACAAATATCCCATCTCAAGTTATTTGTGAGTTGCCACAACTGTCTCTTGGTATTTACTTGCTTAGCTAATGAGAGAGTCATGTATGAAAAATTAAACCTATGGATACATGAGTTTTGCTTCTTTCAGATAATATAGTCTTGCAGTTCATATTTATGTCGTTTGTTGCAAATTACAAAGAAGTCTCATCAGTAAAACACCTATGATTAGTACATGAAGGCCTCCTAACTTTCTTAAATGGTATGCACTTTGAGAAGTGCAATCTTTGCTACTGCCCATCATTTTTGTGTGGTTTTAACTGAAGGGTAAACCAAAGACATTGCTGTAATATGAATAGAACCAAATTTAAGAAAATAAATCTGACAATATATCAGTAACAATGCTGCAACTGAACAGATATTAGTAACGTAGGTGCGAAAGCATTGCATACACATATATTCTTTTAATGAACCTGTGCTGTGTAAAATTACTTTTTAAGAACTCTGAAACTACAGAGCATGCATAACTTATTCAGTGATCCCCAAACAAGAATAAATTAGAATATGGTGAGGTTCCCACAAAGAAACATTTGGAATATATTAGCTATAAGAAAATCATATCCTGAGAATGCTGAAGAAAATAGAAACCCTCTGTCAGAAGAAACCCTGTGTCTAAAAGGTTGTTAAAGGAAAACACGAATCTCCTGTTGAAAAACTGGCCAGATATATTGTAGTCACACAATCTGACCACACACGGAACTCTGACAACCCATGGAAGCTGCCATGGCTGCTCACACAGGTGGAGCCATCTTCAGACTGTGTATAAAAGTCTGCAATGAAAACCACAGGCACCCTTACTTCAGAGTAAATCTGAAGTAGTCCATGTTACTGCATAGGTAAGTATCACTTTATTATCACTAAAGAGACCACCACCATCATCTGGTGGTGCCTGCCTCAGGCTCAGTTGTAACCTGGGTGCAACGATGTCAATACAGCTTCTACAGAGGAATCTGAAGAGTCCTATTTGCCTGCTTTCTCTTCAATAGTCCATTTAACTTTACTCTATTTGCTTATTTTTTGATGCTAAGCATGGAAAGTCACATTATATTAATTGAAGAAGCAAAAGATTGTAAAACATTATCGAAACATGGCAACCTGCTGTGCACATCTTATACTTTGACATCAACGAACAGCATGCTTTGTCTTCTACTTCAGGAGGAAAACCATGTGATCAGTTTTGCCTTCTAAAAATTGCGTAGGTCTAATTTTCCACTACTTTGCATCTTTCACAGTATTTAAAGATGTATTTGGGATTTGCAAAACCAGCATTCCTGACATGTATTGAAGTCAACTCAAATATTCCATGGGCTGTGGGACTCCAAACTTCAGTCCTAACATTCAGGTACAGTGGACATGAAAAGACACCCAGCTGCTAAATTACCAGAATTACCTAACTTAGTTTGGCAGTTTATTTTCGCTTAAGACATAGAAAAATGAAAAGCCTCCCCCCTTTTCTAAATGGGTCCTGAAGACAAAAATCCCTTATTAATTTCAACAAATGCTTTCTTTCTGCCAATCATCTTTTCAAATAAAATAGAAAACATAGCCGCATTTTTCTCAAAGATCACTTTCACAGTTGAAGAAGTTTTAAGAACACTGGCTATAATTGACAATACAGTCATTACAGTTCTTACCAATATAATTCTATTTCAATTATACCAGCTTAGAACTGAAGTGGCAAATTACACTTTCTGAAAACTACAGAACAAACTGAAAACCTTTCAGTTCCTATGCTATATGGAGCTATTTTCTTATATCCTCTTTCACCTTCACTTTAATGACTGATATTTTAGAGCAACCTCAGCTTTCACATCTGTCAGTAAGAGGATCAGGACCTAAGGCAAGAGCGCTCAACTCTTTCATTTATTTTTTTTAAAAGTGGCAAACAGTCCTCTGATAATGAAATCTATTGTTTCTTTTTTTTATTTGTTTTGTTTACCTCAAGCATGGCTCACAAAGTGTATGCTACTAAGAAAGAATTATTTTAAAGATTTGGTGTTATTTTGCTTTTTTCCCTTAAGGACAATTTCTGCCAAGAATTTCTAGTTAAGTATTGTCAAAGACAATCACAGATATTTGTGCAGCATGGATAATTGTTAGCAGGCTATTTTATAGTTACAAATATCAATACTATCTGATGTTATATAGACATGCCTAATTTTCCTCAAACACAGCATGAGCCTCCATAACTTACTTATCAGTGAAAAAACTTAAGCGTGAAAAGCTTGTATTCATCCTGAAAATGTCCTAAAGCATTCCTGGTTAAGCAAACACATTTTGATTTAAAAGATTCTGAACTATGTGTGACAATTAATTAGTTGAAAACAAGGGCCATGAATACTTCAGACAACCTAAAAATTGCTTATTTAAATTAAATTAAAAAATAAAGATTATATATGCCCATCTTGACATACTTTGAAAATAAACTCATATAAAAGTAAAGTGAAATAGTATATACCATGACATTAAAACTTGGGATTTTTTTCTTATTGAGTTTCTTCTTTCCTTTTTATGGAAGTCATCACAATGGGAGACAAACACATTTTCAGTGTAATTAGAAAAGTAAATTCCAATGAAAACACCAAATACAAAATTTGGGAAACTGCAGGAAATTTTCTTGCCAGTGACTTTATTTCTTCTACTTCACAAAAATATACAGACTTAATCATGCAACTTACAAGATGTGTTGAAGACTGAAAAATTTTACTGAACTGCTGGATACCTTTAGAAATAACTGCATTTGCACAGCTGTCACATGAGTTCTTTGGAGAGTGTTATGGTTACTGTTTAAATAAAACTACAAAAACAGTAACAACCTACAGATGTAAGAAAATTATACCTGCTTCCTCTTTAACAGTTTTAAACACAGTGGTTTGTTGATTTTTTTCCCATATTTTATTTACATGAAATAAGCGTACATATTTCTTACAAATATGTGCACATACCTCGCACACTATTAGCACAGCTGTCTTATCTATGCTATTTTAATCCTCCAGAAGTTATCTACGATTTACCAAAAAGTTAGTTTTCTCATGATTTTCTCTCACAGAAGGCATCTCAGGATCTCTCTCAGGAGACATCCTCAAGGGAAGGTGGAGCTGTGTATCTCCATACCAGCCTGGCTAGTAAGACTGGGTACTTGAGCATAAGGATCTATATTGCAATGTCAAAGATGCTTTTGTTGCCTGCTTCAATTTATAAAAATACATCTTCTAACAAAATAACAAAGAAAAACAAAAGTAAAAATCAAGTCCCCAAGATCTGCCATTACAGAGTGCTACTACGAAGAATTTACAACAATAATTAACGTAGGTTTTGTCTTCAGACCAACAGGCTACAAAGTAACATGAAGATGATAGCACAGCTGGAAGTCCCACCTTAGAAGGACTGTTCTACAACTTCTAAACCTAAATTTCCTGCCTGGGATTTAGAATGAACCTTGTTTTGTTCCATCTTAGACACTTTAAAGGGACCTGCAGCTGTGACAGAAAAATTGTTAATATCATGCCTGCTATTTACAGATATGTCAGTGCATTTCTGATGACACTGATGACAAAAGGTTACTGGATTTAGCCACTGACAAGAAAGCACAGTTATAATCCAATAAGAGCAGGAAAAGAAAAGAATTAATGGAGTGGGAAAGAGGGGATCTTCCTGCATCTCTATTCTATTGGCTGTCCAGGACTATTTAGTGCTCTGACAGATAGGTAAAATGGTGGCAAAATTTCTGATCTCACATGCTTCTCATACTGCAAGGGAAGTTGCTAAACATTTTACAGTAGCTTCAACTGGCAAGACAATCTAGTTGACACGTTATCAGGGATCTAGCACACCTAGTACTCTATGGAAAGAGGAAGCCATTGTAAGGTCACATTCTTCACAAAGTCCAGAATTATTCTCTTTTATAGTTCTCTTTCACTGTTTATATGAAAGCAGTGTAAAACTGATCTCTGCAAACAGCTGAGCCAAGACTCAGGTGGATTATAACTTGCTATGCTTACTTTATGCCAGGTATTCCCTCTCATCATGCCTGCTGTGTCATGACTATGCTGGCATGTAGCAATATAAGGACACAAAAGTCTATGTGAAAACACTCCTAAAATTTTATTAATATTCACACTGTAGATAGGGTAGAGACTTCAGTCTGGCTCCAATACGGTGGAGTCATGCATTGTACTAATCCACCTTTTTGCTGTCTTTCTTCAGAACTTTCTATTCAGCTTTTGCAGGAAGGAAAAACCACCTGGGTAGTTTCTTCACATGCCTAAACAAAGACTCAGAACTGAAGACTACATTCCCATGGTTACAGTATGTCCCAGAAAAGCATACATAAACGGTGTCATGTAGGCATTCAATATTTGCAGCAAGTACTAGACCTGCCTTTGTTTGCTACAGATTCACAGGTGAATGTGCAACTAGTCTGATTCACCTGGAAAGTAAAGTTTAACACATGAAGACAAAACAGGAGAAACAATAAGTTACATACTCTTCAAAAGTGTTATGTGCTCTATACATACTTTTTCAGGGATGGCTGAGTATGCAGAGTGGACAATTCCAAGCTGAATTAGACAGTTCAAAGTCCCTACTACCGCCTGGCTCTCAGAATCTGAAATCTTGAACAAAATCCACTGATTGAGGAGAGATTAGGTCTGAAGGAAACAGCAATATAGTAACACATTGACTGATGAAGAGAAAGAAAAATAAATCTTGAAAGAAAAATAAACCTTGGCGAGCAGTATTTTCAGAGCTCAGAAACATAAGTTTTGATTAAATCTAAGATTCAGTCCAACAGAATAAATAGAGACTTTGCATTTCTGTGACATCCATCAACTCCTTTGAACACATGAGGAAATTGACAGGCAAAGGCCAACAGTTTTAAGATTCATCTTAGTTCTGGGTGTCTCCAGTGTTGAGTACTCATGTGCAGTAAACTCTTCTGACAAAAAATCCTCCCTTTGTCCTCCACACAACATTTTTGATTACAGAAGAAGTTTAAGGCAGAGCTGGGAATAAATCTTTCTCTCAAGCCAATTCTTAACAAGTTGATCCTCCTTCTGGGAGTCCTAAAACTATATCATAGTCACACTTGTGTTTTGCTATTCACACTCTTGTAGCTGTTTCTAAAGAGACATCTAAAATCCAGACTGAAATTGAAGTATCAGCTTCTTAACTTTCTGTTAAGAACTCAGTGTACTTTTTGATTCTTTTCTTGTGTAGTGCTGTTTGCAGAACAATAATGAAATTCCATTCTTCCCAAATCTTCGGTCTGTTAATTTTATTTTAGACTACAGTAACTGGAATAACTGGCAACTGATCATTGCATATGATCTCAATACAAGGTGTAATGCACTGCCAGTGCTTACTCATAATTACCACCATCAAAATGCTTGCATTTAAAATTATAATTTGAAATATTGAGAAAAAAAAATAAAAGCCATCTAATAGCCAAGCATTTAAAGTAGTCACAAATGGTTGTTTAAGCAGCTCCATGCTGCTTAAAAAAAAAAGAGGAAAAAATGCTCTTTCAAATGGAGTTCTCCCATGCCTTCAGAGAAGTCCTATTAAAAAAATCTGACTACATCCACAGTCTTGATCAGGTCCAGAACAGGAAGAAAAAATATAATAATATGAAGTACTATTTTTTTTGATTGGAGGCAAGACAAATTTTGTAGGTTGCTAACAAAGAATAAGTTATGCTGAAAAAGTATCTAGATTTCAGCTCCAGGTAAAAAGCTGACAGCTCTTACGAGGACTGAGAACTTTCAGACCTGCTGAAGTCATAGGATTTGCAGGGTATTCTGTTACAGTGCCCATTTGACCTCCCAACATTGCTGAACCGCAGTTTAAATACCTGCATTTGAGAAATTTGATGTCAATTGTTTCAACCACAGCTGCTGGATCTGACTCCAGTATTATGGGATTATGGGTGGTAAGTACTTGGAGAGTTGTACAACAGCCTGGACATCCAATGTCTACTGTTAAGGGAGAACTAGTCACCTGAACTGAAGCATTTTTTCAGTCTTTACTGTGCTGATGAGTAAGTCATCTAATTGAGCAGTTCGATATATTGAGCCAACAACTGCTTAAAAAATGCATTTGGTTTCAGGCAGTATTAACAGTTCTGTAAGCATGCAACACCGTTGAAGAAAACAATCTAACATCAGAATGAACTGTTTGAGATGCTTTCTATATACAGCTTTAATGTTGTTGTAGTGTTAATGTAATGTATTTTTACCAGCACAGTAAATATTACTCAGTAATATTACTCAGTTTCATTTCTTTTAGCCTATTAAAAAAAAAAGTGACACAGAGATGATCTAGGAGTTAGATCAGGCTACTTAATAGTTCTGTTGTCAGAACAAAACACTCTCAGTGAAATTCTCATGCTTATTTTACCCCTTTATTTAACAGTTCACACACACACACACACACACACACACACACACAAATATTTCCCAAAAGCCCAGTTCCTGATAAGAAATACTCCACATCAAAGATACAGTTGGAAGTCAGCTGTTAGATTTCCTTCTGAAAATCAGTGCACATCTCCAGCTCAAGCAATGCATCAAGTGAGCTGTAGTGCAATGCCATGTCAGGGTCCTGGGCAGCTCTGAAGTTTGGACTCATGCAACAGTCCAAACAGAAGACCATAGTGGGTCAGAATGCCTAACCTAAATGCACTAAGAGTTCCTCTGACAATAAAACCAATCAATCCAGGAGAATTTTTTGGGAAAAAGTGGTATTAAAGACACAGCTCAAGGACATAAGGTTGCCTGAACATTTTCATTCGCTTAAGTATATGCATGTACATGTTACTTCATTTCTCATTTGCCTGCACCTGTTTTATTCATCATATCCCTAATTTCGGTTGTCTCAGGACCTGTTCTTCTACTAGGCTGCAGTAAAGTAACTAAAACGGTAAGTTTTAGGAGGGAGTTAAGACTTCTAGATTTTATTCTCAAAGCTTATTCTTCTTTCTTTGGTAGATCAAAGATTAAAAAAAAAAAAACCTAAGTATTATTCAATCTCTTCCCTACTATCAATTAATTTATGAATATTTTGAAAAGAGTAGCACAGATGCTAACATTAAAAATGGAGGTCATTTGCTAACTACAAAATTTACTTCATTTGAACACCTGACAAAGCACTTGGTGACAGATGATTCTGCTAACTTCACAGTAAGATGCACAAGAATGAAAAGACTAATACTATCTTACACACATCTATTACAATATTCATATATAAACATACGCATGCAAATACATAGTCTTTCTTCTCCTATATTACGGCTTAAATAACAACATGCAACACAGACTTCAATCTAGTCAAGGATGGGAAGGGTCAGCTTGTGAAATTACCAAAACTATTAACAGACTAAGTGTAAAGAAAAGTATGCTCTTGGCTTAAAGTGATCATTGAGTAAAAGCATCAAGCCAATGAATTTCAAAAGACATGTATTTTCTTTCTCTCTAGGATAATTAGGAACTAACATGTCTGAAAATAGATTAAACATAACTAACAAACACCACAGAGGTTTTTGATTAATGTACAACCTCCTTTGATTATTTTATATAATTCATAAATTCATATCAATTTCAGTGTTTTCTAGGCATTCTCAACCAGGATAGTGTTGTGCAAACTATATTGTGGTTTTTAATAACACAAGAATATGATGGTTAAAAAAAAATATGCTCACATTCAAAGCTGTGAAATCCAACTGAAGTTCAATTGGACAATTTGGAATTATGACTAGGTTGTTTTATAGCAACAGTTTTATAGCAATAGTTTATTTACAAAATTGCAATAGTAACCCATTTGTGCATTAGGTCAGATTAAGTCAAATTTTCCAAGTCCAAGGAGGGGAGATGAGGGAGGACATAACTGTGAGGGGAAATCAATTAAAAAGTTGCTGCCTTTTTTTCAATGACCTAGTAGCAAGCTAAATATTTTTCCCAGAAGTCATGAGATTTCATTTCAAACTCCAAAATAAATGCAAAGATTAATCCCCCCATCCCAGGTAAGTACACTACCCCCAAAAATGAAGGCCTTTCTGAAACAATAATCCCTCAGTCTTTCTTGTTGGAGCTGTCCTACTTTAATTAGTAGAGTCACCTGGAAATTGAGGTAATCTTATGAAGACAAGTACTTGTAGATCTGTGTCCTACTCCAACAGGAGGCCCACAAACACTAGGTGTTGTTCCTAGTAAAAACTGAGAATGAACCAAACATTAATATATGCAGAATAGATTCACAGTCAGTACATATTGTAGTATTGTAGTGCCTTTTTTTTTTTTCTTCTTAATATCTGAAAGGATTCTTGACAAGCATAGTGTTTGCTTTGGGCTAGAAACAGAGATATTTCAGTTTGAAACAGAACAAAGGTGTTAAATGGGAGCCACTGGTATAAAACTGCTTTTAGTAGATGAGAAAGAGTAATGGGAGAAAGGAGAGTTGAAGGAGATTACCTGAGGTATGGGTCTTTGCTGAGAATATGAACTGCTTAACTGACACATAGCTCCAAGTCTGTAGGCAAAAAGCTTGTTAGAAACTATGCCAGAATCATATTTTAGAACTCATGTGTTCAGCTACTATCCCACATCACATGAAAAAAAAAAAAATCCTCCCTCTCTAGTTGTCATCTTTTTAAACAAAGTAGCATCAATTTTCCTATTAGAAAAATATCTCGGCAAAACATCCTTCTCACTAATGTTGGGTTTAAGAAGTCCTTTCACTGGCTATGAGTTTGGCTTTTTGAAAAGATGTTTTGTATCTAGGCTATTAACCTAATCAGTAATTAACAAAGCATACCTTTTCCTTAGCAACCTCTTAATTTGGCTTTGTACTTCTGGCAGACTAATATCATTCAGAGATGCAGAGAGTAATCTTAATACCAGATTTCACATATGCTTTATGTAATACAAATATTTGCATCCTCACCTATGGTACAACATGAGTACAAAGCTTTGTCCAAGTGTTGCCTGCTTGTGTAAGTTATGAAGAGCAACTGGTCTCGTTCCATCTAAGCAATAGTCTAGAATATTTTCCTCTCCTCCTGCACTCCACAATGCTTATCCCTTAGGGTCAGGAAGATGGAATAATCTTAGGATTAGGAAAAAGATTTTTTTCAAAGGTGCTTAATTTGATCTCAATGGGAGTTAAGTCCTTAAATATAACAGAAACTGACCTGACTGAGATCCCACAGGAAGTCCATAACAGAACCAGAATAGTGTTCCTTTACCTGCAACATCTGTCTTTCTATACCTATTGAAGGTGGCAAACCCCATTATCTTGTTTGAAAGGGATAGTGACTCAGACAGAATATCAACAACAACATGCAACACTTTTTTCCCATTTGCAAGTGACAAAAGAATGCTGATCAACAGAACTAAGGAAAGTTGCCAGTTTATATTCCTACTGTTTAATAAATACATCCACCAAATAATCACTCTTCACAAAAACTGTTTTCTCACTACTCTCAGGAGCCCTTGCTAAGGATTGTGTCCTCTGAAATGCATCTAATCAACAAATGATTGGCCTGTTCTGTCGCCATAAAACTGTAGGGGATCTGCTGAGAATTGAGCCACGAACCCCTTTACTGGCACGCATCTCCAAGTCTATAGGTAAAAAAATTGTTGCAGAGACTATGCCAGAACCACATTTTAGGTGTCACGCATTCAGCTGCTGTCGTGCTTGATGTTCTTAAATGCCTCAATACAGTATTAAGAAATATCTTTGCAATCTTACTGATGCTTATCAGCCCTGATCTGAATATGCAAGAGAGAGGATCGAGATTTAACCTGCTGAATGCAACTTTGTTACCCTCTATTTCTAATATTACCTGCCATAGCAGATGTTCAACAGAGAGAGAGAAGGAGAGGGAGAAATACAAAACTCAAGGTTCTGTTGCCCCTCTATCCACTGTCCCCCAAAGTCTGAGCATTTTCATACTATTTTACTTTCTCCTATTAGGAAAATATAGATTAACAGTTAAATTCAAGGTTGAAATTGGATCCCAATTTTGAGACTAAGAACTGTTCCTCTTCAAAAACAGAAAACAATACTATTCATTGTGGAGTGTCGTGACAAGGTTAAACTGGTGGAAAGTTACAAGTAGCAAAGCATATGGGAAAGGAGAAGCAAGTAGCAAAGTACAAGGCATGATCCCCGCATGCGTGATCGGTGTAATGATTGGCTACCTGTGACATAATCAGCATGGTGATTGGCTTAGCAAAGTGTATCTGTAAAACTGCTGAAGCAGCTAACTTCTTCGTATAAATATACTCAGAAACAAATAATAAATGTCTCAAGATGCACCACTTCTTGAGTCCGTGCCTTCATTGGCTACAACTCATGCCCAAATATGGACTGTAGTGACATATTCAGTATATCTGTGAATTTTCAATTTTTTTTTGTTTGTTTGTTTTGTGAGTTCTAGAGATATCATGGGTTTTGAAAAGATCTTGTTTTTATACGTAACACGTAAATTAGGCTCAGTTCTTAGCATCTTCCAGGCATACCACACACAAGCAGTGGGAGGCAAGCCAATCTGGAGACCAGAGAGAAACTGGTAATTTGAAAGAATGGCAATGTGATATTTAGTGGAGTTTTTCCATTTTGCCGCAGAGTCTTTGAAGCTTATGATTAGCACAAAAGAAAAAAAAAAGAAAAAAAAAGACAAAGACTAGGTGTTAAGCTTAGTGTTGCCATACTGAGTATTAATTAAGAAAGCTTTATTTTTCATAACTAGTGGCTGCTGTCTATTGTATCCAAAAATTTGTCAGGATCCTATTTTTCAGATATAAATTAGCAAGACAGACATCCTGTTGCATCTGTTTTTAGAAACAGGGCAAGATGATGCAGAGAACCGCCTCTCCTTTAACAGACATAACCACTAAATACTGTTATTTAGCTTGCAGTCAAGTAAATCCACACGGGATTCAAATAAACAACCAGAATTTTGAATACTGATGTTCTTCCCTATTCATGCTGAAAATTAATAAATTCATGCTTTCTCTTTACATTCTATTCCTGTGCCAGAATTTCATTCTCTTGCATGTGCTGATCAATATGCTTTTTCACTTGTACGAACAATCAGCAAGTTTCCAAACAGCGCAGTCTTCTCACTACATGAAAGCCTAACAGACCTCACATTTCAGTGTACAGCACGTGTTTACTTTCCCATCAAAGCTGGGGAAATAATGCACTGAAACTTAGGGGGCTACTTTCTGCATTGACAGATGAATGGATATCGTGAAAGAAATTTAGAAAATCCATAGTATCAGAGCTTTGTAAGCTTATAAAGATCACTGTGCTTGAGAGAGCTTGCATCAAAAAAAAAGTATCAGTATTGCAATGCTTACATTTGCAAGTTACGCATAAGAATACTACTGAAAAAGGACTCTGCCCATGTGTGTGTTTGATATAGTTTTATCTGTAATGACAAGCTTGCCAAAAAGTAATCACAGACAAAGAACACTGGGAATATTTAAAACAAAACAATGACAGATTTTGTATACGAAGGAAAAACTGACAAACAAAATAAACCCTAAAATGCTTAAAATGTAAGAATGTGTTAATCCAAACAACTGGTGTCTGTATTGCTTTAGAAACATTCTTCCCCTTACAATACATTATGTATGCCGATAGAGATGATATGTGTACAGTTACTGCTCTTAAATTTAGAATCTGCTCATTTTTTCCTTTCAACCACAGCATGATGTCTTTACTTCTGAAGGCAGCCATGTATATCAAACTATCTTTTCACCTGCATTTATGTGGCAGGAATGCCAGCTTAAGCATCTCATATACTCCTCTTGCCCCCATATCCATCATCATCATCCTCTGTTAGGCAGCGCTGGTAATTTCACAACTATGTAATGAACAAGATCACAAAATGATAGGCCTGAAAAACATCATGTCACCTCTAYTCCCCACCACCGCCTCCAATTTCTCAGTCAGATCATTTTCCCAATCCAGTTTGTCATGCGGCCACAGAAACACGTGCCAGCATACACAAAGAAACATTCGAGAATAAGCAGCCAGGGAAAAGGCAGCTTTAATGGCCCTAAAGAGCAGCAGCAACCTTGTTGCTGTCATTTGGTCCCCTCTTTTCAGAAAGAATTTGCTATGGCAGTTTTCATATGCATAATTCAAAACTATCTAATGAATATCTTTTTTTTTAATCTTAGAGGAATTAATCGGCTATAACAGAAAATGAGATTTTTTGGTTTTGTTCTTAATAAAAGGGCTTTCAGACATGTACAAAGGCAAATACAAAGCTAAGAGCAAGAAATGTTGCTTAGAGGCAGAGGTCTGATTGACATTAAGCCAATTTACTCTTATGCATACACTGTTCTCTGATGTTACTATCCAAAATTAGGAATTATTTTGAACTTGCAGAGCCGTCCAGATAAGATCTTAGAATAATGTCAAGGAATTTTCAGTCCACACAACGCACTGGAGGAAGATCTGACTACACTGTCGCCCTGTGCTCCAAGTTTAGTGTGCCAGCTGGAGACAAGATCCAAATTGTGCCCTTTGGCCTCAGGTATGCTAATACACCAATTTCCCTCTGCCACTGAAGGAAATTTCTATATTTTGTTCCTAGGGTGAAAAATGTGGTTCTGCATTTGCATAGAAGATATTCAATATCTAAAAGGGGACAAGATTTTTAAAAATACTCATGTATGAACTGTAAACATTTGCAAACAGATCACATGACACTTTTGATTAGGAACATGGGGTATACACTAGTATCCATGGTAATTCATTGCTTCAGAGATCACAAGGCAGCTAAAAACCTAAGAGTAAGAAACACTAAGCTGGATATCACCTGTCTAAAGCAAGGAAACACATGAACTAAAACATCATCCTTAGGCATTAATGAAAAGTGCAAAATAAAGTTCACCTTGTTCATTCTGTCATCACTTATATTCTGAGGTTTCTGTACATGATTTATCCCATTTTCCAGCTAGCTCAGGGTATCAGCAAGGATGTCATAATGCTCTCTGTGTTGGAAATTCAGCCATTAAAACCCTGGTTCACAACAGGCACAAAGCTCAAGTTCTGTTCATGTTGAAAAGACTTAGACAGTTCCTTTGTTCCTTCGATTCAATTCACATGCTAATTTACTAACTGAATACTAACTGGAATATGTACATAGTTTTAACATATTCACTGCATCAACAGCATATAGTAAAAAGACAAATTTGCACATGATTTAAAAGAGTAGAAGAATTCCAGAGAAACTAGATTATTAGAATGCAAGATTCCCTTGCTACTTTTGCTATTATGAATTTGCATTTACAGTACGGTTCTAAATTAAAATTTACATTTTTCTTTATATATGAGGCATTCAAAAGGCTCAACATCATCAGCGCTAAAAGACCACAGTGTGTCCTTTGAGACATGTCCTGTAAGTAGTCAAAAATTACTGCATAATCACCCTCCAGCAAATAAAAATGTCATGGTCAGCAACACAGTTCTGCAGTCACCCTCACGGTAAGTCCTTCCACTGAGCTCAGTGAAAGTTTTGCTCACTCGCTCATTAAGCCTACTCAGAGAATGGGAGTAAGGGAGGGGAGGGAATCCCTGGATAGTGAATATACCAAAACAGAAGTAAATGTTTCAGATTTTTGTTGTGAGGACTTGTTCTTAGCTGTTAACAATACTTATTTTACTGAGCTGTCTGTTAAAATGAAATGTTTTTTGCAATTAAGTTAAACTAGAGCTTGTTTTATTCCAACTCAGCAATTTATATATACACTTAGCTGAAATAAKAATTTGGGCAACAGACCACATGAATACATATAATTTAAATGCATGACTCTAGAAGTGACTTTTATACACACAAACATACATACACACACAAATACATATACAAATACTGATTTATAATATATACAGATACCTTCTTACCAGCATGCCATTGCATCACACCAGTAACAAAGCTTATTTTCATACCATCTCTCAGTATAAATGAGTATTTCCACTCAAAATAATGTAGCTGACAACTAACACTAGCCATCCACTGACAGACAGGGAATATGACTTTTTCTGCTTAATGGAGATCTATGTTTTAGATTTACAAATAACTTTTCACACTGAAAAAGAGTTGCATGGTTACTACAGAACTGACCACACTGCTGTGATGCTGCTGTATCAAAAATTTGCAATGGAAAAAGAATGCACCACTATTACCTGTGAAAAGACAGGCATTGCTTGCCTCAAAATAGATACTGAAGCGTCTACTGAAGGATACAAGTCAGTGGTAGTTAAATTTAATTGATCTTTTATTACAACCCCTATTGTTAAAGAGTTGTTGGCTAGAAATTGAGCTGCAAGTTGAATGCTGTTGAAAAGTTTTTCCCTCTTCTTGATTAGTTATATTAAGAGATTTTAGTAAGCATTTCTCCTTATAATCAATTTCCCTAAAGAAATGTGTCTTCAAATGAATATTTAAATGCAGTTTTAATTTTTTGTTCCCTTTTCAGAGGAGATTTTGTTGCATTGGAATGCAATGAACATGCAATTCTAGAACCATTAGAAAGCATCAAAGCAAAACAAAACAAAAATAGAAACTATCCTGCAGTATAAAGTGATGAATTAACAGACTAATGCAGCACCCACTAACTCTGCTACACTTAACATTGTCAGCATTTCTATTTCAAGGATATAAACATATATAGGTTACTTATAATTGCACTGAATTAATTCTCAGTCATCCTAGGTATGATTATTTCTGCTGACAGTCTCACTATCAATAAACTCAAGGATTGAGCAAATTTGACATTTGAACTACTCACCCTGAACAAGAGATGGCTTATGCAGAGTTCAAGTACACAATGTGCTTTTTAAAATCATATACCCAATACCAACGGAGTGAAAAAAGTTTCTTCACATCCTTCATAATGCAAGATACAGCATACTCAGTACATGATTAACCTTGTCAGGCTTAACCACTCAAGCCCTGTTTTCTCTAACAGTCCACTTTTTTCTTGAAATTCAGGAAACTAAAATAATCATTTGCAGCATCTGATGGTGTTCAGGTGCTGCATACCATTAAAAGTATTGCTGAGATACAGATATATCTTTGAACTGCTAGTTAGCAAGTTAGAACTCCTTGGATGGAAACTCCGGAGAGGTTCTAAATCTGTTACACTTTTAGATCACATCTCATCTTAAAAGAGCAGTTTAACATATCCAAAGCACCTGTAAGGAGCACTTTTAAAGAGACTAATTTAAAAGTCTATTATTAATCTTATGCTTTAGTCAAGATCATCAGAAGGGTTACCAGAGGTTCTGCAAATAATGCATAATTGCACAAAGTGTTCAATTATTTTCACGTTTGTTTTTGCTCCAATTTGGAAACTATGTTCTGTCAGACTTTTTCTGTCTGGGTCTAGTCACAACGATTTTGCATTATTTAGACTTTTTAGGTTACTATGATCTTGTATTTCCTTATTTCAGATGGAGGTATAGAAGCCATGATGTAAAATTGATCAAATTATTCAATGAAACTTTGATCCTGATGAGCAAAACCATAAAATTATGGTCCAAATATCCACACAGGAATATTTTACTAACCACAGAAACTGAAGAAGTCCCCAGACTGCCAGTAGACTGTTTCCTAATAGGTAAATTTTTCTGCAGCCTGATGAAAGAGAGAGATGACAAAAGCTTAAAAAGAGCAGCMTAGTCCAAGGTCATGGTGATCTACTGTAGACAATTTGTGTGAAAAAGCATGGTAGGAGAATGCATGGAGAGGCAAATTCCTGAAATAAATAGACAGAAGATGCAGACTATTGGTGCAGACTGACATTGGGGAGATATCCTTCAGGACTGTGCAAGACAAATGAACAAAATTACAACTGGATAAATAAGAAACACAACAGATTTTCTTGGATAATCTAGCTTCGCAGCTACTTTGTGAAATTGGCCTTGCAAGGACGTGAATTCAGATCTATGATGTAACCTGTGATTATATGTTCTGGCATATTCCAAGAGTTGTTTCTTCCCCTCTTCTGCAATATAACTATGTAGCTGAAGAACCCAGACAAGACATGGCAAAGTTCACAAATTGGAGAAAACTACTTGAATAGAAACAGCATGGACCAAAGGGGCAGATATAGCATTATCCACTATCCATTATCCAGGCCCATAAATTTGGGACCTTCCAGATGAGAATTTGCAAACAGGCTATAGTAGAGCTACATTCTGCACTATATAGAGACATTTTAAAAAACAGAAAATACTCTGTTGCTGCTCTAAAAACAGAATGAATATTTTAAAAATACTTTTACACAACTAAAAAAAAAATCTTTTGAGAACTATGCTGTAGAGGATCTCCCACCATCCATCTCTAAGTCCCCAAAGTAGTCAGACTGGATTATGTCTATCTAAAACACACATGACATGTTTTGACCACAACTGGGACAAGACTGAAACCATGTAGTCTAACACAAGACAAAGTAATTATGACCACTTTTATTAAAATAAATGAAACACTCTACAAGACTGCTTGAAATTGTAAGGTGCAGTAAGAGATTCTGATTCATTGCCCTTTCCAACCTTTCAAACCCGGGGGGGGGGGGGGGGGGGGTTGCACTCCCACTTCCAAGTGAGGCATTATCTTAGCCATAGATCATACACTGGGATTAGAAAACTGACAGTTTTTCATTGAAGTTCTGTCACTTTTTCTCAAAAAAGAGATGGAAAAAGTAAGAGTGATCTTGACTCCTTAAATCTAGGACAGACTTAGGGGCAGGTTTGCCCAAGCAAGAAAGTATGTTTAGACTTGAGGGAGCAAAAATTTTTGCACTTTTGTTCTGATCTTGTCTTCATTTAAGAATAAAGAGATGTATGCATCTCATGTATACACCAGTGACATATGAAGCCTTTTCTACATCACCTGGGAAAACGTACTCTATTTTATTCTGTAATTTGGCTGCATATAAAATTACATTGACACTGGCCTTATTAAAGCTAATTGTTGATAACTGCATTCATTGACAGTATCAAAGATAATTCAGAGAGGAGAGGGTAAATGAGAGTTAAATTAGAATAGCAGGGCAGAATGCTGCATTGCAGGGAACTCACTAAAATGGATTTGAAATTGCTGTGTTTTATCTTGCAGAATCATTTCAGACATTTCCTTTAATTCACATCGGATTAGGACAACTTTTTTGGCTCATTTTTCTCCTCACAGAATAACTTGAGTTGGGATTGTTTTGTTTTCAATAGCAGCAAAATGTTTAGAAAATAATCTAAACACAAATTGCTTGAGAAACTTAAGCTTTCCTACTATAGGCACAGTTTACACATGATGCTCCGGAAGCCTGAGCCCTTTCCAGATTTTCTTAATGACTAATAGAGAAAACAGTCTCTTCCCTCATCTAGGCAGTGAGTTCACAGGACTCCAATAGGTTCAAGTTTCTCCTGCTTCCCCAGGCTTTTGAAGAGTTGTCTGTCCTACAAGATATTTGAAGACAGCAGCTCCTAACCCCATTGCATCAAGTCCCAATTTTTCTCTGTAGAGGAACTGGAAACATCAAAATATTAGTGCTGTTCACAGAAATGATATTGTGCACCATGTTATTGGAGCTATCCTCCCCCCAAGTACTCCCTAAGTGTGGTCAGGCACAATGCAAATGATGTCTTCACTGTTCTTTTGTACCCTCTCCAACCTTATTTGCACATCAATAGGTAACCCTGTATTTGGAAAAGGGGGAATCTGTACTACATCCCCTTGCACAATACACAATATACCATTAGATGCTAAGGTCCAAAACTGAAATTCAAAAGAGCTCTGCACACTCAACACAGCATCAGAACTCTACAGCCATCCTGTTTTTTTTATATTCAACTTCCTTAGGAAAGTGAAGTTGAGCCTTTATATGTTTCTGGAGCTTTGCAGTTCTCATGACTGAATAGCACCCAGATTACACATAAGCCAAGTAGGATCAAAATAGTAAGGTGATTATCCACAGAAGATCTTTGAGGGGCCTAATCAGGTAGGGATTCTTAGACCAAACATATCAGCCCTTGGCTAGCAGTGATTCATAATTCAGCACTATGAYAGCAAGTAACTGAATTCAGAAACATGAGCAAAGTGAGGTCTGCAATGCTGTTTCACTCTTTGGGGGCTGGGTTTTGGGGAGTGCAGGGTTTGTTTTAACTAGGACTCTGGGATGATATTAAGATGTCACAGAAGTTCCATTACTTCTGTCAATTTTCACCTTCTAGGTCTGAGACAATTAAAAGTAGATTTCAAGGGGAGAGGTGGGGGAGAGAGAGGTATTCAGAAAAATCATCCTCTGGAGAGAAGAGAGGCATGATGATTAAACAGGTTCCTTTCAGCTCTTGTTGCTATGATTCCGTACTCTGGAGAGTAGATAATTTGAAAAAGAAAATCTATTTTCCAGATAAAGAACATCTTTCTCAGATTCAAAGCTCATGGCCAGTTCAAATTTTTCCTCCTTCTATCTTTCTGTACATACTTCCTCAGCATTTTGTTGTATAGTTTGCTAGGATTATTGAAACTATTTTTTCCCCCCAACTGCTTAAGAAATATCTAGGAAAAGCCAGCAGAATAGAGCACAGACTGTAAACCTCACTTCTTTTCTGCTCTGAAGTTAAATTTTACTGTTGCTTGTTTGGCTGAAGGGAACAGTTAGGAATCATCGTCTTTTTCAATGAGGCTAATGAATGAGTTGCAATCTGAATTGGAAAAAAATAAGGAGTGGGGGGATTCCTCCTCTATCTCCCACAAAAGAATATCTAGTGAGGTGATGACTTTTCTCAAAATTGAAAAGTCAAAAAGAGACAATTTGTAAATCATCTACCAATTCCCTTGACCCACATGGTGGGGAGTGGGGAATGAGTTTGATTCATACGTGTTTCGAGAACTTCAGAGACCTGACTGGACAAAACCCTAAAGCAATTGGGTCTGAATTCGGCATCAGTGCTGGCTGCCAGCTTGGGTGGTTCTGTGATTCTGCCTTCTTAGGCAGCATTCTTTCCATAGGGAATATGGAAAGGTCTTGTGTGTTATAGATGCTACAGATACTGAAAAGGACCGAACACCAAGAACAGCTCATAACTCATTTGCCCATATCTTCTTGACAGCTTCTTCCATAAATAACACATTGCATCATTCAAAAAAAAAATTCTTTATGGAAGCGAATAGTTTATACATTTTTGCTGTATTTTTTTCTAGAAAAGAAAAATCATTTCAGAGAATTTTCAGGAAAAGTACAGCGTATTGAAAAGTATGTGTCTTAGTCAGTGGCATAAAAACATATGTTTATTCCTCACAATCACCCCAAGATTTCAATTTCTTCTTACAGAGATTTTCCCATCATAGACAAGGTAGAAACCGGCACTTTATATTGCTGCCAGTCAATGTATTGATTTCTTGCATTTACGATATGTTTGAATATTAAGCAAGTCTGTTATGTAAATTATTAAAAGGGAAAATGTATTGTCCAAGACTGTCAAGAGTTATATTTAGCATAAGGGAGGGGAGTCTGTAAAATTCATTGCACCACCAAGACTGTATTTGATGTGGCAGCTGTTTCCTCTGTTGCTTCAGGAACTTTGTTTTGACTACTGCTAAGTAGCAGATGTTTATGAGCAATAAGGATGTTGGTAAATTTATTACCTGTTTCTATGGGCAACATAAGTCTTTAATACTTGAATTTTCTTCAGAATTGCTTGCTTAGATCACAGAATGAGTGCTGAACTGATACTGTAAAAGATACTAAATAAGTATTCTAAAGTAATTTTCTGGTTTCTATTACCTAATTCATTCATCTAAAGCTTTATGAAATTCCCAACACTTCTTAGAGAACTACATTTTCTAATGTCTGCACCTGGGATGTCACTTCCTTGAAGGTGGAATCAGTTCAAGATTTTTCAAACACTTTCTTGAAGGTGGGTTTCTGATAGCATTGATGGGAAGGAGGGCAGTCTGCCATCCTGTAGCACAATTCACCTTTACTCAAGCCTGCTGAGCTCAACTTCTTCAGTTATGGAATTCAGAATATACTCCCAAGCACGACTTGAAAATGTTGCCCTCATTTTGATCAGCTGAGCTAGATGGCAGGCAGAAAGAGAGAGGGAGACTTATAACTGAGAAAGATTTTCATGAAGGCTTGGAGGGCCTGCATGGACCTCTCAACCTCTGGGAGGATGAGTGTTGCCTTCATGAATGATCTGAATTCCTTTGCGCAGGAGGAAGAGTTTACTCTGACCTCTATACTGCAGGCAGAGAGGAAAGCCAACAACATGGAGAAGGAAGGACTGCAGAGAATGAAAACAAAAAGATCCAAATGGAAGCCAAGCATATTACTAGTCCCAGCTCCCTAAAAAAAATCAATTTTCCCCACTGAAAGAAATCATAGTCTAAGCAACAGAAAATTTAGTGAGCAACAGAACTCAAAGTTCCTACAAACAAGCAGTGATGTAAAGCAGGGATGGTGTTAGGCTACAGAAGAGATTTCTGGCTGAAAGATTATATGTATCATCGATTTGACTACATATTTTGATAATCTTCTCCTTTGTAACTTCTCCCTAACATTAGTCTGTATAAATTAATTGCCTATAAAAATAAACATCATGTTCCAATTATCCTTTCCTTTTTCAAGAATGACAAATGTGATATAGCAAGTGCGCTGGACAAAAATAATTATAGATTAGTGCTGCTGGCTTCCTCTTACACTTAAGGTTTATGACTCCAACAAATTAGTGATAGCTTTCACACAACTGTACAGGTAAAGGACTAAATTTCCAAAGGCTGCTCTTTAGACCTATCTTTGGAGCAAACAGGATTTGATACATCATCAGCTTTCATCTGACCATCACAATAATGTACTTCTGAGTAGTCAGAATATGTAACTTTCGGACAGTTTCAAGTCCTAATTAAAAGAAATATATATAAATGAAAAGAGAGATTTTCTTCTGGTCTCTGTTATGAAGAAAAAGCAGGAATTATTTTGTACACAGTTATGTATCCTAATCAGATAAAATAACACAAGGCAGCTGCAAAGCTAAATCTATCCTTTTTGGGAAAAAAAAATTTTTTTTTTTAAGTGTCTTTTGAATGTGTGCATCTTACTGTCTCTAATTACTGTAATACTTATGTATTTAGAATAGCTTTCCTTTCAAAAAAAAGGTATACTACACTGTTACGTGATGATATAAACATACACCATATAATGTAGATAAAATTTGTAATATTGCTATAAGACTCACTATAAACTGTAAACATATACAGACTTATGACTTTTTAGACTGCTCTGCAAAGATGAAGGTGATCTCTTCTTGCCTCCTGTGAAAAGATTACACAGTACCCTTAAGCATTCAGCATACAGAAGGGTTACTCTGGTGGTGGTATATAAACCTTATATTAAGCAAAGAAAACAGAGGCCAGGGAATGCACATCACTGTATTTTCAGCATTATTTTTATTTAGAGGTTAATTGTTTTTATCCTAAGACTTAAAGCAAAAGCTAAACATCAAAATGAGGCAGGCAGAGAAGGAAGGTTTTTATTTCAGCCACTCTCTGTAGGCAGGTTTTTAATCATGAAGAACTGACATTTTAAACAAAATAATTACAACCAAGAGATGAGTGAACCTTTTTGCATGCAGCACACAGTCACACTTTTCTTACTTCTAAAGAAGAGACATTTCAATGGTGTCTAATTAATCAAATCCATAAATACTGCTATTTCTTTTTTCTTCAAGAAATTTGGAGCAGCTTCACTTCTGCTAAGGACCAACCCCTACATTCATTAATAAAACAGAGGCATGAACTGACTCCACTCAGCCTACAGAGTAAGACCCAGAACCTAGTTTCATGAGGCTCAACTGTGTGAATTTGACCCAGTTTCATTAAGGGAGGAAAAAAAGGAAAAAAAAAATATTGTTGAACTATAGCTACCACCATTAGTTTGTAAATGACAGATAGGTTAAGTTAAAGCTATGCCTCATAAGAAACTAGAAACAAGAGACAGAAGCAAGATTGTTGAATCAGTAATATTAAATCAAAAGAAAAGTACCAAGGCTAGGGAAAACAGGAAGATAGCTACTCTGTGGGGTGAAGGATGAGCCCATTCCCTGGCACAAGAGAGGCCAGCACTTCGGTGCCTAACAGCCAAGCATGCATGCAGCCAACAGACTTACTGGTGAGCATAGTCATAATGAGCCTAACAGCATGCTTTCTGTATCAATTAGTAGGTAAGAACTTGGTGTACTCCTAATTTTATGATGCTGCTTGTAAATCTCTGCACTCAGCAAAAGAACAAAATGCTCAAATAGAGGTTACAACTAAGAATCTTTGGAAGGGTTGCAAATASAGTTTCAGAGTATTTATTCCCCTAATAAGTCTACTGAAACATCTTGGTATTTCTCCTAGCATCCTAGATAGAAGTATTTCAAACCAGGTAACAAAAGTAAAATTAGAATTAGCTCTTTTGGTCTATCAGGTAGTCTAAACATTATAGACTGATTCATATGTCATCAACAAGAACCACCACAGTACTAATTACTCTGTCCAGTTAGCAAAGTACATGAGAGAAACTTATGGAGAAGGGAAAAAAAMCCCACTAATAGCAGCAAAACTCAGTTTTTTTCTTGGCAGGATTTTCTCATTGAAACTAACGACAGAGGAAATTCTCCAAATCAATGAGCAAGCAAGATCTTGTACCTTGTAGAGGTAAGTGCAAAAGCTGTTCCACACATGGCCATACCTAATGAAGCAGTAAATCTGACTTTAGAATCCTGCATTTCACAGATCATTAAGTTATGTGAGAAACATGCAAACTTCAAAGATAAATAAGGAGAGCATTGGGGATTTTTGGCAGAGCAGTGTCTTGCTAGACCAACATCATCTAGGTGACCATATCAGTCAAACTAGACTTAGGTAGAAAAAAAACAAAACTGGGACTAATGGGGAAGAAGTAGTTAGGGGCAGGGTGTTTATTTGGGAGGAGACAAGGGAAAAAGTCAAGGTGGTTGGGGGAAGAACAACATGGGAAAATGGAAGGACAGCAGATAAAAAGGGACCAGTTGCATGGAAGCAAGCTGCTGGTCAGTATGGTTGTCCAGCAGATTTGTGCCTGATCACCACAGAGTGTTCTATCTCTTATTAAAACTCTATTTTTAACTATTTTCCTGTATGTACTCTCTATTCTTTGCGTGAGCATGCAAGACTAGCGAACTTCAAATGGGACCAGGCTGCAGGCCAGATAAGAAGTCTAGGCCAGTTGCCAGAGAAACATGTGAGAGTTTGGTGTGAAACACCAGTAAACTTCAAGATGGACTAGCTGGCAAGTAGGACAAGAGGTCTGAAGACTGGATACTGGGAACACTAGGTACCTGAGGAGACCCATGTGACTATGTTTCACTGTGAGATCTACTAACGAGATTAATGGCGAGCAAGAACAGGATCAGACCTTTGGCATTGTTCATTTTTACGTGAGTGCCTTTTGTGTGTATGTGACACTTGTAAAAGCACTGTTCTGTGTTGATCTGTTAGAAGCCAACCAAGTCTGTACAGCATGTATGTGCCTACTGGGAATAGGTGCTCAGGCTTGCTACTGGCTGGACCCAGAAATACAGATCTGCAGCAGCCTCACATCGGGTCTTAGAGCACACTGACTTGGACCTAGCTGACTCAGAAGGAGAACTCTCCCTGAGTACCCTAAATTCAGCTAACCTTAACAATACCAAATTTAAAATTATAGGAATACAATGATTCCATACAGATCTGCTCTGCAGGTTCAAAATTGTTGAAAACCTTTTGATAGTGAGTCAAGTTGATATTGATGTGTTAGCACAGTCACTGTCCAACCACAGTCACCACAGGTTCCACATCTCATAAGCTGGCTAATTTGATCAAACACATGTTTACGAGTCAATTTTTAAACTGATCAAGTTTGTTCCACCCAAAACCGTTGTGGGACGAGCAAATGTACAAAATGGTTGCAAAGAGTGGCAGATTAGAACAACAGCATTTTATATATACCAATATTCCATAATAGGTTAAGATTAACCAAAAAAGTGTGTGTGGGGGGAGAAAAAGCTGACTGTCATGTTACCATTGCTGAATAGGCCCCAACATGTCCCTATACAATGGCAGTAGAAGAAGTAGCCAGTGCTTTCAGGGAGCTTATCTGCTATCACTCTGGCAGGACTTTCTATCAGCTGTTGCCTTCTTAGTCTTTGGAAGACCATCATATATGTTTTGAACTTTAATTTGTTGCTCTCTTACAAATCACACGAAACACAATAAAATAGGACCCAGCATCAACTAAAAACTGTTACAATAAAAAAGAGACAGCTATATAATAGCCCATATAGAAGCAAAGAAGTGAGACATCCATAGCACATTAAGTAATGCTGTTATCAGTAAACGTTTTTTCATCTCATCCTGAAGTGGCCTGTACTTCAGCTAACAATTTATAAAAGACAGAAAAAGGGCAGCATGTACTCCTGTCAAGAGACAATAACTAACTAGCATTTGCACAGTTCATACTAGGGCACTGCCAAGTCACTGTGTTATGCTATTCTTTCCAAATTTGCCCTTCAGTCGAAGTTTCACTGCTATCTGATGTGACCGCTCTCTGCTACTATCAAAAGCATCCAACTCCTATTTGGTTCATATTCTGAGAATAAAAGTTTCTTGCCTGTTGTCAGGATGCGATCACAAAAGCATTATAGTTTTTCTGTTTGGTGTACGTTTCTGTTAAGGTACTTGGTCTTTCTCTCTATTATGAAATCCACTAGTTCATAGAAGGACCCAGTTCCAGGCGTCTTAGCATGGCTCGTGATAGGCTTTTTATTTATTTTTCTGTTCTCGGTTTTTCACATTTCCTTATCTGCATTCTCCTTTTCTTCATTATGATCCTCAACCTAAAGTAAGTTTTTCACTAATTTCATCCTAGATGACCTTACCTCCAACAAATATGACCCAGCATGAATAGTAAGAGATCACAGTACATTTAATTTACTACTACTTCAAATGTGTTACTCTAGCTCCTGCCCTGCATTATCAGGCTGCAACAGTCCTGACAGCTCTAAGCCAAGAGAAAATCCTATCCTTCTGAAGGCTCATCAAATCACTGTGAATCTGAGAAGGCTATAACTACCATGTTTTATTGACAGATGAATATTGCTCTTACAGCCATGTGACTGGTACCCTAACTAATCTTCTGCTGTCATGAAGAATATCACATTATAGTAAGCACTAAAACTGTTAAGGAAAAAGAAGGGTGGATGTTTGTGTACCTAAAAAATTGTTCTTTCCTTTTAAAAATGTTCTTTGAAAGACTTACAATTTCCTTGTAGGTGATGCTGCCATTGCAGATGTCTTTCTTTTTCTTTTCTTTTCTTTTTTTTTAAGAAATAAAACACATGTATTTTGAATGAGGACCTGTATGAGACAGCATAAAATTACCGAAGATCTTCATATATGGCTAATACAATGCAAAGGACTGGCATCTCTATGTTGCTCTAATTAGCCTGTTCTAATGCATCAGAAATACTGAACAGGTTTGGTGACAGACTCCTCATGAGCAGTACATCAGCAAAAATAACCAAAAAAGCAAGAAGTATACCAAAAGTTTAAAATGCAGCAAAAATTTCAAAATCAAGAAAAGCAAGATATTACATCTGAACATCCATAAGCTCCTCAGTCACACAGCTGAAGAATTAAACATAGCATTCATAGCATTACAATAGTTTTATGCCATTATGGAAAGGGAACAGGACTCCTCAAAACAACTGTAATAGAACTAGATTCCAGTGGCATCCTAACTATGTTTTGGCCTAAAACAATCATTCCTAATTAAGATAATAAAAAACATAATCTATCATTAAGTAAATCAAAGTATGAGTCTCTAATAAATAGATTTATATGCAAGCAGGAAGTATAGACAGCCTTGTTAATGAGAAAAAAATGGATTATGTGACAATTTAATCAGGTTTTCAGAAGATTATCTGAATAGTGTGTTTATCATATTCTGTTTTCCTTTAGGGATGGATTCTGCACTTTTACATCAAATATTTGTAATTAAGTATGCTTTATGCAACCAGTTCTTAGGGTTCTATCCCAAAACAACAAGTCTTATTCTGTGATCCTTAGCACTTTAGCACCAGCCTATATGCCTCTTCAATTTAATATTAACATACTTAATTTAAAGTATATGCTTAAGTCTTATGAGCTGTCCATAACTACAGCTATTTCCTTGTCAGAATTAGAGTTGTATGCACAAAGATACTAATCAGAGCCCTGGGGTTTGTTTTCTTTATGGGATTTTATCTTTTAAAGATCAATTTATTTTTTAGTTGCCAAAAATTACTTTGCAAATCTCCAGTTGACTTACTCATCCTTGTCCTTTCTATTTTTAATCTGAACAGTTCAGCACATAATTCTCAGTAACTTGTTTGTTATTCAGAATTTGAGCTACAACAGATAATTTACTTACATTCAGGTCATGTTTGATTTCTTTTTCTAGTTTGAATGAACTAATCTTGGAATTAGTTACCAGTGCTCAAGTACAAATCTACATTATTTTTTTTCATTAATAGTTTTCAATGATACATTATATCTGAGTTTCCAGATACTCCTTCTGCTAGCCTGGTGTTCTTGCTCTTGTCTTATTACATAATAGAATTTGCATTACTGCATTTGCCATTTGTTCATAAATGAATGTTTAAAATATTCTGGGTGAATTTAACTAAACTTAGTCTTTTTCCTGTCAACTGTGAAATGTATCATCAATTTTCCATCTTTTGCAGTAATTCATATAAAAAATTACATATGAAACTACAAAATACAAAGGAACATTTTGCATTGGTGTTACTTTTATTTTCCTCAACTTTTAGAAACATGACTGTTCCTTGTACTGCCTCAGGACCAAAAGAATTTAAGTGCATTTATTTACTTAGAATGGTAGTTTGTTGCTTTGTTCATACAGTTTTATTGAAGCAAAAAATATATATATTTAGGGATTAATGCAGCACGACTGCATTCATCTTTTGACTCTACCTTTTTGGCCTATAAACAGATTTAAGTCACACCTACTACTTTAGAATTTAAACAGAAAAGCTCATATTTTTATATAGATAAAAATCTACTTTACGACAGAAATACAATATATAGTGTGCAAAAGGTTTCAGTAAAACTCATTCCAGCTTTACAACTCAGTTACAATTATTCCTCTGTGATATGTTAAACAAAATAATTACTACACTTGTGTGTTCCTGTTTGAAATGTTAATTTCTTACCTACATTATTAAACTACTTATTCTGCAAGTCATTAGATATACTATCATTGAGAGGTTGGGGGTGTGGGCGCTTTTTGTTTTTTTTTAATCATTAGTCAAACTTGTGACTTGAGTATAAGTTTCTCTGCTCTTTTAAAGCTTTTTTCCCCCTTCAAGCTATAAAAATTAGACGGTGCATGCTCTAGTTTTTCAGACAAAGATCTGTTTAGGGTATATATACACATACATATACACACAATTATTTATTCCAATGCCAAAATATTAAGCACTAAAGATACAAAATACCAAAATAACTAGACACCAAACCTATCCAGATACTAGTATCACAGAAATTATGATAGGCATATCATTTTGGTTCTGCACAACGCACAGAACGGCATTTAAACTATATTGTTTAACTTGTCCCCACTCTGCACTACCCAGCTTTGCTGTACCTCAGCTTTCTCCTCCTATGGCCTCGTCCAGCCCCTTTCTTTCCCCACCTTTCTCTGCTCACAGCTGCGCAGGTGCTGTCCTGACAGCCTCTAAGTGCCAGAAGAGGAAAGCAGTTGTGCTGGGCAGAAGATCCAAGGCTACAAAGGAGCAGGGAAGAGAGTCTCACTTCCATATTGTTCTACAGCTCCCACTTCAGAGAGATTCTCGTAGTAGAGAATTCTTCCTCCTCCTGCCCCCCCCCCCAAAACAAATAAACAAGACAACAAACCCTTACCCTTCCACAACACACACAAGAGCGGGGAAGCAGAATTTAAAAAGAGAGAAATGCTGGTCTCTACCCACAGCTCTGCAAGCCACCACAAATTAATTTACAAAGGAATTAACACTATATTACTGGCATCCATTACTGTCATAATATTTACCTCTCCCTCAACAGAAATCCTCCAGAACTCCCAAAAATGCAGAGTTTTATATAGTATCATCCACCTTTGGCTTACACTCAAAATTAGAGGTTATTAAAAATCTGCAAACACACTGAAACTGCTTATTTTATGCCTTTTTCAAAGAGATAAAATTGATGGATTTTTTTTGTTCATGCCACCTCCACCAGCTTAGAAAGACTATTTTGCCTCTAGGACAGCCAAGATTTTGTGGGGTTTCTTTTCGTCTTCATCTTAGGTCTCTGCCAGAGCAGATACACAGCTGGCCTCCTTGGCCTAGCTGCTTTCTCACAGGGCGCACAAGAGCTATACGTGAGAAGCAGAGCGAAGCCTGCATGCCTCCTCCTGTCCTGCGCAGGCTTCAACCTCCGTGGCAGTCTCCATCTCCAACCCCACTGGCAGATCAAGTAAAGCAGCACAAGAGCAGCAACCATGGAAGTCTTTAGAAGGTCACATAGGGTTATTAAACAGAATGGGTAAGATGAAATGGATTTTCTAGAGACACATAACACAGTTTGTTAGCTAAATAAGTGCTTGTCAGCCTGAAGGGAAGTGAGGTAATAGATCTGAAGCTGTCTAAACTCATTTTGTCCCAACTTTGACAATTTCACTTCTTTTCTTGCTTAAGTATTCTCCACATGGATCCCATGTAAACATTCCTGAGCTTTTGCAAAAGAAAGAAAAAAAAAGAAAAGAACTGAAGTAGAGGCTCTTTGCTGCTAGGAAGTTTTATATAGAACTGATGAAACAGAAGTACTTTCCAGTTTATACAGTGACTTTATGTACAGAAGAAAATTGAGTAATATCTGCATTAAAAAGCCATATCAATATCTGGCGCATACAGTTTGTTGTGTGCAAACTTCATTAAGTCTTAACTAACCAGAGTTACCCTCGATGTTCACCATTTCCAACTTAAAAAGGTAGCCCTTTCTAGTAACACCAGGGCAACAAGGAGCCAGAAATGGGGGAGAGGGGAGTGGTTAATCACTAGAAATTGCTAAATATTTCACATCATACCCAGAAGACCACGAGCAGAGAAAAAAATCTATACTATTCAAAAGTCTCACCTTTGCTTAAAAATGAAGTAGAATGAATAGACATCATTTTGGAGCACTTTTTTTCCCCTTATTAATCCCTTGACAGTTACATTACAGTTAACATATAACAAATGAACTCTATAGATGTATTTTGCATTTTCAATTATGTATGCATACTGTAATGAAATGTTTTCATCCCACAGAAGTTCAGGAACATATTAGAAAGAAGTTAAAATTTTAAAACAGATACTTTAAAAAAACTACTATGTAAAAAGTTTTTTAGATAAGTTATTCAGCTTTTTTCCTCAACTGTCTGCGATGTTGACGTTGCTCTCAGCAAGCCTTCAGACCTCTGCAAAAGACAAAGGTTCATAGTGGAGGGAAAACCTTACTGATGTGTCAATATTTAAAAAGGCAAGTAAGATGAGCGAGGTAATTACAGGGTGACAATCAATCTTAAAATAACCGGATGGCTAGTGCAAGTTTGATTAACAGAGAATTGGATGAATGTAATATAACTAATGCCAATCAGCAAAAGTTTGGGAAAAAGAAGACCCTGTCAAATTAATTGGATTTTTTTTTTCTGATGGGAGTACAAGTTTCATTAATAAGGTAAAAGTGTTAATGAAATAGGTTTCTGTAAGGTGTTTTGACTGGGCACTGCATGACAAGCCAATTTAGTGATCTAAATCATAGTTAGCATGTTATATTATAAGGCTGAAATAGCTAGTTTGGGTCTTAAAAATGCAACTGCATAATAATGACAACAACAAAAAAAGTAATTTCATGAGTTTCTGCATGGATTGTTCCTTGGCTCTGTACTATATGAACTTTTCTTTACTGACAGCCACACAACCACTGTGAGCAATAAATTATGAGAAAGACAGGTGACAGATCTGAATCTCTCTGCTTCCACTTGGTATATCAAATTCATATTCAGTGGAACCAGAGGTAAAAGCATAATATGCACACAAAATGGTTGATGGAATTGGAAAGCGGGATCTTTGGAAAATATGCTCAGAGATGTTCAGTTGAACATTATACTCAGAAAATATAGCACAATTTTTGACAAACAGCAGGAAAAAAAAATCTTGCAGGATATACTATCCATACATTTTACACTGCTGCACTGTAATTATACTTCCAGTTCTGGCATCCACAATCTAAAAGCTTTAAAAATTGTCCATGATTCAGAAGAGACACCAAGCATAACAGAGCATGAATGTTCTTTGTACTGTGGTCAAGCAGCTCAAGAAAATAGAAGTTAATCAGAGAAAAACTTAAGAGGCTGGAATTGAGAATAGGATAATTCTGACTTTCTTCTGAATAGATTTATGCTTACATTGTTCCTAGAAAATCCCTTCCTCCATGACAGATTCCACAGCTTCCACAGGGGATATTACAAGCATTATTCTTACTTAAACGCATTACAAAAACATTTTCCTAATATCTCAAAATTACCATCCAGATGTTTAAATCAAGATATCACTTCTTTTCTGGGCTACAATGATTATAGAGAATGCACTGTTCCCTTCTTCTTAAGGTCAGCCTTTTATGTGTACAGAGACAATTGCCCTATCTCAATCATCATTTCTTTAAGCCAAGCAAGCCTAATTTCCTCATAAATCAGGAATTTTAGAACTTGGACTGTCTCTGTTACTTCTCTGGTCTCCTTACAATTTGTTTACAAACTTCATGAGTTGCAGTTCTCCAAACAGTGCTCTGTGGAGGACAGTCAAAGATTAATTCATGAATTCTACAGTCTAAACTCACATTTATAAGGATCCTAGTACCTTGGTGGTTTTTTGCATGTGGCTGTAGCATTAGGATCATCACGTTCAGCTCAAGATTCAAAGTCTACGGACCTTCTCTGCAAACCTGAGCTGTTGATTCTGCATCCTGTATTTGGGTATCTGATTAGCTCTGCTTAGGTACTACACTTTCCTCTCACCCACACATCTTCCTCACCATGTTTTCACTCTGCCAACACTGCTGTGGGTTTTAAGTCTTACTCTAATGTGCTGGCACTCCTCTGCTGTAGTATTATCTTTAAATTTAATAAGCATCCATCATTCCATCTTCTATGCCGAACAGCACCCTATCTACCCTGGCTCTTAAATGAAAGAGAAACAGCGCACTATAGTGGTGTCCTTACTAAACTAATATGCTATGTTTTTCAGGTGTAGTTGTCCAATAGTTCAACATTAAAAAGAGGTATGCTATCTCTGGTATTCAAGCTGTTCATTGAAAGAGTAGCTGAAGCACCCCTAAAGTGCTATGTTGTGTAGATGTAACAGATAAAACAGACAGAAAAAAAAGCTAGGAAAACAAATTCTTAAAATAAGGATCAAAAAAATAGCAGCAATAAGCTTCTGAAATACATCCACCACAACCTAAATAACTATTTACTATAACAATGGAAGTCTTTGATAAAAAGTACTTTAAGTGAAATAACCCAAATTTACAGAAGTCCTATAAAGCTTTCTACATAAAATCCAACTCTAATCACAATGATTCCAGCTTTGGAAATCATATGACAATCAAATAAAAGGAAACTCTTGAAGAAACCAAAAGATACCTGAAGAACTATTTCCAAAATTGGGGCAGAGTACCCTACACTATCTTAACGTTTCTATGTACACTCCATAATAATCAATTTGCATTAACACATGCCATCTTTGTACCTGACTACGTACGTACAAAGTTTCAGATTTCTATTATACATGTTCTAGAGCAACAGAAAAAAAAAAGAAAAAAAAAAATTGTGTGCACCTCATGACTACCTCACTGCTACAGAGTCCAAGAGTCCAATAGTAATCCTACTGGAAGATATTATGTCTGAGAAGAGCAGATAAGATAACTTATCATTTTAAGTTGAAACTTTTGAAAATAGTGAAGGCTTAAATCATTGTCTTTTGCAGGAAACATCTGAATGATTGTTATATTCCTATATTATTAGGATCATAGCACAAGATCTTAGGCCTGTGTCAAATTCTCATCAACTTCAAACAAGACAAGAACAGGACCATTGAAATACAAGGGTTTATTTATCTTATGGCTAAAAACTGACTTTTTTTTCCTAAAATATTATGAAGTAACACTTTCCACTAAGTAAAACATTTGAACAACTTAACATCAACATCAGTTGAAACATGAAGAGAGTTCAGATATACAGTGAAACCTGATAAACACAGATCAAGGTAGAGCAGACAAGGTATACTTTTCATGTAACATTTGACATGGCATAAATTATTTTCTAAATTCAGTATGGTTTGGTTAAGATGATGTTTTTCTTAACCTGACAAGCAATAGGATGTGTAGGAATAAGTTTTACTTTTCCAATTTACACACTGGTGGTCTTGTGACCGAAGTGACTAAGGAAACACCTCTAAGCAACTTATGGTACATAAACACTATACGTATAAACAAAATACCTTTTTGCATGATGATAAGCTTCTTACTAGATAACTGATCAGTACAGACTCTGAAGTATCTTGTAATACTTCTCTCAATATAGATTAAAACAAATGTTTCCTAAATATTTCAAAGCGTCCATCAATATTTGAATAACAACCTCATTAGCAAACCTCAAATTAGACAAAAAAATAGCTTGAATGCCGTTGATTAACTAGATTTTACTAAAGTAGCCAGTAAAAGCTAACATGTGCAAAAAAGTCTGTAAGCAGCCAAATTCTTTCGGAATTTATACTCAACAAGAGGAAAAAGCACTGAATGAATAACAAATATTTTGCCAACCATTAGCATTTGAAGAACATTTGAAATGTTAAATTTAATACTGTCATTTAATGGCAACCTTAAGGTAGTATCAGAGGGACAAAGGAGGGCATTCAGGTGCATTTTCTTTTCTGGTGAAAAATTTTAAACAGGAGATAGAACTTACTATGTGACCAAAGCTTAGCAAGTTTTCCACAGACTTTATAAGAAAAATCAAAGCTACATAGTTATCTTAATGCTTAGCTATTCAGCTGAAATAGGAAAACACCTCTCCTCTCAAGTTTTGGCAACACCTTAAAAAAGTGATAGCCAAACAACTAATATTATATAAATACTCAATAAATTAATCATTATGATATCTTAGGATTAATTTGAAAGCCATAATAGCAATTTCTTGAAATATTTTATAGGAACTGCATAGAAAATCAAGTGTCTAAGAAATGCAAGCTCASTCTGATTCACAGAATGGACATGGAATAAAAAAAGGTTTTAGAAGAAGAAACTAGAAATCGGTTAAGTCTAGCTTTAGAGGAGTTCAAAAGATAATGTATAGCTATCATTTCTCAGAGTAACTTTTTAACATTCTCAAAAATTAATGTAGAGTTTTATTTAAAAAATAAAGTTTTAAGTAATTATTAAAAGAAAGAAAAAAAATCACAGAGTAATCTCACATTCCAAAAGTCAAATGCACAGAGCTGTGGAAGGTATACGGGAAGAAAAAGTAAATGCTGACACTCTTGTCAAGTGAATTTTTTTGACAAGTTGCTCTTTAATCCAGGTAACTTTACATGCCTAACAACAATGAGAAATAGGACAGCAAATTTGTCATATGAAATCAAGGATACATATCTACCTCACACACACAGAGCTGAGTAGCAGCCAAGGGGAAACCAAAACACTGGAGAAGGAGTTGAATGTATAGATTTGTATAGCTTGCTTTATTTATGGTGGAATTCACCGGGAAAAGAAAAAAAAAGAAAAAATTTCTTATACTAAATCCAATTTCACATTCTGCATTGCTTTCTCAGTCTCTGTTAATTCTACTTGCAAGGTGAAGACATCTCCCACATGTCAAATTATGTCTTCTTTAAGTTTCTGAAGTCATCTCTGTACTGGATAACTGTCAGGAGAATACCCAACTTCTTTTGTTTAAATCTTTTTAAACTTGTCCGTTGAATAGCAGCAGTAGCATTTATCAGGCATTATTTAACCTTGCTAGAGAGAGGTGTTCTTCAGTCTCCTAACTATCATCTCTACTATTCTATATCAGCTGCCCTGAACCATAGAGCAGTAAGTGATTGCTGCAGAGTTCAGTAGTTCGCCAAGAAGCTTTTGGCTGCATCTGGTCTATGGACRCAGACATACAACCTACAAACTGCAGTCATCGTCTTCATCCCCCCTTCTCCCCCACCCAGATCCCCCTTTTGAAACACTTCTAGTTGTTAAAATGAAACTGTCTTTAAAAAAAAAAAAAAAAAGATGCCATTTGTCAGAACAAAGAGATACTTTTCAAGAAACACGCATTCCATCAYACTATCTTTAGAACTAAATTCCTACAATAGCATAGACTTTAAACCATTATCCACAAAAACATTATCCATGTTGACTATACTGCAAAAGAATATTTTTTTTTCATTAACACCTTCCAGAGAACTGCATATGTAGGCTGAAATATCACTGAAAACAAATATCTTAAAAATGTAACAAGTACAATGAATTGTAGTTCTACTTCTTCCCTCCTTCCATTGCTACAAGGCTGTTAAGAAAGAAAATGATTATTCATCCTTTGTTTTCATTTATTTATGATATTCCTACAGATTGTTAATCATAATTACTTTAATGTACTGAGTTAGAGAGTTGTATAGATAATGAATAATGAAGTAAAAGCTTATAATCTTTTTATAATTTTTTACCTGACCTGATGATGATCAATATTTCTTGGAGCAAAAATTGTACTCACTTTTTTGCCCCAAATTCTGGCAGACAGACAGAACATCTTGAAGCAGTTCAGAATCTTAAAATGCTAGTTCAAGGCCTTTTGAAGCTTTGTTATTTCTTCTGCTTTAATTTGGTGTCATTGATTGTACTAGCTTATTGGAACACCCCTTTGTCAGAAACCTGGCATTTTATTCCAGCTCATAACTCACAAAAATAAAAGATGACTCCAAGCCTCTTCACTATAACAGCAATTTATTTATTTTTTATCTTGTATTAAGAATCAGCTCTCCTGGGATCTAAAATATGCACGAACTAAATGGAAGTATCTAGCTTTCCAACATACATCAGTCTTTTGTGAGCATGATGCAGAATTTGTATTTTCTTTTCTTAACTTTAAAGATATTTCAGAGTCTGTTTGCATACAAAGCTCCAAAAGAATTGGATTCTGAAAGTTATCTGACATGATTTTATTAAGCATATGAAGTCAAAATTATAAATATTAAAAACCATTCTGAACAGAAAAGGACAAGACCTGTATTAAAACTGAAGAAGCAGAGCTCTTAAAGCTCTCAGATATTTTAAAGAAGTAAACTCTGTAGTAAGTCATGGTTTCAAATTGACAGCAAAGCAGCTGCTCTAACTTTCAACTAGTCAATGTTGTTTCTACTACAGCATAAGAGATCTGGACATTAAACCAAAATATCTTACATGAAATGCTTACTTATGGCAGCTCTAGATTCTTTAGTTATTCAAAATAACTAAATTGCCATCTTAAGTTCCATTTCTAATGCACCACATCCTATCATCCCCTGACTTATCCATGAGAACAAGAAGCTCCCTGAACAACTTGGGAATCATTAAGGCAGATCCCTCATTTTCAGAGTCTGCACATACTTGAAATTCAAAGCAAACCTAAGTAGAAATCAATGCAGTAAATTGACATCCAAAGGATTTTTTGAGAAGCAAAAATGGGAAGCAAGGTAAACTGTATTCAAAGGTCTACCACTAAAGGAAGACCACCTCGTTTTGGAAAGCACAAATGGATAGAAGAGATGTTCATTTATCTGTCTATTGACCTACATGACACTCTAGAAGTGAAAGACAACTTTCCCCGTACAGAAAGAGAAAAAAAAGGACAAAAGGCTTCCCCAAATACTTTCTGATAGGTTGAAGGATTTGAAGGATGAAACTTCTCCCCAACAGTGCTGTGTGCAACATCAATACTAGCCTCCAGCTTCTGTAGACAGAGGAAAGTGAGAAAGACTTCACAGCAAGCATGGCATTGCCAAGATAACAGAAGAAGGGTAATACCAAGGGATTCTTCACGCACTCCTAGACCCATCCAGTCACAACTGCACTATAGAAATACCAACACGCAACATCTCTTCATCCAGGTATTTAAACTGTCTTGACTGCCCGTGGTACAGGAGTTATAAAGTCTCTACTGATGCTGCACTGCATCCGCTCTTAAATGCATTCTTGTATTTAAATGCTGTGTCTTGGCAGCCATATGGGGATTCAGTTGGATGGAGATGCCAGGAAAGGACTACACAGTTACACATTTCCTAATAGTTTCTTTACTGTGCATACAAGGGAAAAATATTATCAAGGACAAGAAATAAGATAAAAATCATTCTGACCCCTGACAAGAATTTCCCCCAGTCCAAGCCCCTGACCAGTATCATGCCCTAGTGGAATTCAGATGTTGGACTAAAGTATTCACAGTCCCAAGGGAGATGGGTTTCCCAGATCTGTCTTTTAAATGACAGTTTTCAGTGAGGCAGATCATGATGTCAGCATGTTTCATGGCAGTTCTCCCCATTTTTCGCATATTCTTTACTGATACATAGAGAACCATGAACTAGATAACCAGTTATATCCTACTGTTATACAGAAAGTARGAAGGAGTGAGGCAACATAGCATAAGCATCATGAGCATATATTAAGCCTTATCACTGTGAGTCCTTTGCAGTGACACAAGCTCCATGACTGGGGACAGAGGCAGAAAGGACTGGCTCCTTCACTCATCTGGGACAGCATGCAATGACAAATTTAAGAATCTTATTTCATCAGCCTGCCCACTGACATCTATATTTCAAAGGCAACACTGAACTTGACCAAGTCTACTTCTAGAAAACATTTTCATATTATTATAACCAAAAAGGCTGAACTGTCAGTTTTCACGTCTTTGCCTATGAAAGCTAGAAAACTTAGACTTCAGCTAGTTTTAAAGCTTCATTACAGATTTGGCATTAAAAGCAGAGCTGTATTTTGTCAAATGAAGCAGTAATAATTAACCATTTCTGTACTAGTGTGAGCCTGGTAACAGTAGCCCTCCCTATCTGTGCTATAGACAGTGACAGCTGTGGCAAGATTGGGAACGTATCCGATCTCTGCAACCTTTGCTGAGACCTGGAAGGCCAGCTTTCCTCAGACTTCAAAAATAAGAAATGCTAAGCTACCCTGCTTCTACTTTCTTTACATCAAAAACAGAGTGACTGTCCATATGGAAGTGAAATAAGAGATAATTTACAAGAACTCTCTGAACTCAGAATGTCTCAACGTTTCCCATCCTTTCTCTCAAAAGAAGTTTTGTGAACATTAGAATGAATGTGTTAGGTAAGAAATAGTCTAAGGACAGAAGGCGCATAAGAACCTGCTCTGCAAGGCTATCCCTGTATTCTAACGATTTCAGGGATGGATGGTTGCTCCTTATATATTTAAGAAAAAACATGCTTAAGTAAGCCTTTGTTAAACTTCTTCCGGCATACYGGAGCTGTCCGAAACTTGAGAGATTCTACCAAGATTGCTGTATTAGGGCAGAAATCAGACATAATCAATCCTCCTGTTTTGTTACTTGACAGACAGCATATGTCATCCTTTTCTTTTGAAAGCAGGGATGACAGGGACAGAATGTATCTGTTTCAATGTCATTCTTAAGGAAAGGCCAATAGAATATTTTGGGTTCTGTATGGGTGGTATTCTTTCAAAATGCAATTAAGAAAGGAAAATCTCAACCTAGTTTACCTATACCATTAAATTTGCTGACTTGTGTGATCACAAGTCATAAACTTAAGCACAATCAAAAACTTCACAAAGAAAACTAATAAGGGAGAATAATATTAAATATAGATAATATATTATTAATAGGATAACTTTTTCACCATTTGTTACTTTATCTGTACCTTAAATGAGTACTAATTCAAGTGTTCACCTACTAGTTAGAGATCAGCAGATATAGACTGACATACAGCTTTCGGTTTTACTTTTGCCAAACAGAAGTCAGATAAACCAATCAAGATTGGAAAGTATTAAATATGGAGTCTCTATTGCTTTTAGTAATTCTAACAGCAAAAGTAGCATTTAATATGTACAAGTGCTTTTCTGAAAGCATTTTCTAAATCTGCAGTGTATCTGGAAGTTTGAGGGCTTGTTCCCAGTTCACATAATTAAGTTAACAGAGGTAAAAAGGCTAAATTCCACATCAGATTACTGCGTAAATCCCTGCTGGCTTAATGAGTAAAAGTGGCACTGGGAAATCTAATATTAGATTTTTAATGTATGCTTCTACTAGTATATCTAACAATTGCTGGCGTCTGCTTATCTAATATTGACTGAGAAGCAATCTGTTGAGAGTTTATTCAAGGCCATTTCTTCCCCAGTTTCCACTTGAAGCTTCACTTTTCTACTGCCTGCATATTTAATAATTTACACAGTTTTGATTTTTCCTTGCCCCTATCAAAAAAATAAGATAATTTAGAACAAAAATATAAGACAGAGGCCAACACTGAATCATAAATAAGAAAARCCATGCATAGAAACAGAATTTTATTTCATTCAAATAACCAGCCTGGAATAGAAGATGGTAGAAGAAGGTAAGACTACAGGAGTGACAAGGCCCTGTACAACTGAGATAACGAGCAACTGCCTTCACTGTCTTTTTTTGTTAAGGAGTATGGCCTTTAGGTTTATACTAAATGAGGTCATCTAGGTTCACTAAACCTAGAATCCCAGCCAACAGTCAGTTATCTTCAGAAAACTGTGCAAAGTAGGTGTAATATTTTCTGATCTAGTAGTGATTTGCAGCTTACACACTTAAGTCAAAATTAATGTTGAGTTTAATAGCTCTTAAACTTTCCCTTTATTAGTCTGTCCTGTTACTTTAACCAGTTATGCTTCTTATATTGCTGCAATTTATGGCAAAGACTTCCAAAGCCTTCTGGTGAGTTCTAAAACGAATAACCTTCTTTGAAAATAGGTGCATAGGAAAATGGAGGTGGATCTTCAGACACGTGTTGTAAGTACTGGCAGGGAGGTTCAAAAAGCAGCTTGACAGGTTCAAGAAGACAGAACAGAATAACAGACACTACCTCTGCCTTGGGAGTTCCTATGCCACAAGTCACTGGAGACTAGGAGAGTACTGCTGCGTACAATTTTCTCACTGTTTCTTGCTTTCCTTCACATCCACTATCAGCCACTGTCAAACACAAGAGAATGGGCTAGATACATGTAACCATTGTTATTTATATTGCAGTTGCTATTTATGTTACCTTTTCACAAACATATACCTAGGTCTAATTACAGCATTACTACTTAACTGGTCCTTTTCACTGACAGCTAGATTACCTGATTCTCTACACAAGGAAATGAAGGTGCCCAAGCGTTTCTAAGGCTACAGAGACAGAAGAGTCAGAAACAAAGTAAAACATGTAATCCTAAGACTTCACAATATTCACCTAAAGTCTAGGGTATTTTTAGCTGGAAAAAAAAGAAGTATACAATACAGTTGGGTTGAAATCTTCCATAAAATATCTTTGTGTTTCTGAGGTAGGAGACTTTAGATTCATGCCATAATTAACAGCGGAAGAACTTAAGCAAATGAGACAATAGTTGTCAATCATGACACAAAAAGCTCTATTTCAGAAAATGTGCACCTATTTGACCAAAAGATTTTAAAGATGCAGTTTACCTCACTAATAAAACAAGTGAGACATTTCAAGTATAACTAGATGTTTCCATTTTTATGCTGAATTTGTCTTACATATGACTGAAGCCACCTTTCCTGAGCAGCCCAGTGCAATGTTTTTCTCCGTAACCTGGACAGTTGCCCAGGCTGTATTCACTTACAAAAGATGTTGCTGAAGAGTAAAGAAATTGTGCAAATTAGACTAGCTACTTTTTATTAATAAAAGAACCTATCTGACAGGATATTCATGCTGTCATCTTTTGGGGAAAACATGACACAGAATGAAACAAGGAAACAGAGTAAGTCATAGAAACCATACCATTAATTTCAAACAATGATTAATACAGGAATGTAAATGGTTTCTGTAATGGCAAAATGACTGTTGCTATGGAAGCACACACAAAAGAAACTAAACTGATCCCTGGGTACCTATTATTTTATTAGTGTGAGATAACTTTGAACCATTAAAAGAGCGAGTGGGGAGTCGTATAAACCACAGGTCTTGGTAAGATTTTAGTAAACCCAGAGTAGAGAAAGCGTATACGCCATATCAGTTGTCTTCCTATGTTCTCCAAGAGCAAAAAAACCTAAAGAATGAAGAATGAGTTGACAACAAAGAGAAAAAAATGCAAATGTGACAGGGGGATTTGCTTCACCATCATAGGGGCATAAGACAAGCTAACAATTAGGACACTATAAAGCAACTGCACCTAGAACAGCAGACAGAATAGCAGCAAGACTAGCATTATAGTTAGATTTCCCCCTCCTCCTTCAATCTTAATGCAGCCTTTATAAAAAGGTCTTTCTGCTTGCCATATGTTAAACTATGATAATGAGTGTTAAGCCAATTCCATGACTTTGCTGTTTTGGCAAACTTTATCTGCAATGGCTTTATAAAACTACCTTGTTGTTATGCCAGTAGCAGCTACACATTTTGAAGAATTAGGATATTTCTAGATATCTGATCTAACAGCATCACTTCAAAGAAAAAAACAAATGTCCATAAAGTCATAAAGTAGATACTGCACATTGGCAATAATTTCTCCTGCTGCAATCTGTTCTGTTCAGCAGAGTTTCTATGTTATCAGTTAAGTTTTAGATTCAGTACTGGAAGAAAGTGTTAAGGTATACAGGCAGATGACTATGTCCTGGCCTGAGGTATAGCTAACTGCACAGCACATGAGAAGCTACTGGATATGACATATGAAGTTGCTAGACATTAAAAGTAAGAGTGGGAAGCTAACAAAAGTTACAGATAGTGCCCTGAGGAATGGGTAGATTTCACAGGTCTTTAAGGGGGAGTTATATGAGAAAGACAGCCAGACTTCACAGATAACTGGACAAGAGTACTGGGGACTTTTAGGGGAGGGAATTATACAAGAGTTACTGTTGTACCAGAATCCTTTAACTCAAACCTGCTACACAGTTCCATTTCACAGCAATATTTTGGGGCTTTGCCTTATAACAGYCAAGCTGAATTCCAGTCTTACAACTTTAAAGAGCAACTTTATTTTATCTCCCAAAATGCATTGACTTGTTTAGGACTTAAAATGAACTTGCTTTACTTAAAAGCTTTTAGAGCAGATAGCTAGCTACAGAAACTGCTGGATAAGATACTTATTACTTGACTCATCATATTCAGTAGAAAAACTTTATCTTCCAGGGATGAGATGTAAGAACAATTGACACAATTTGAGGGAAAAAATGTGAAGTTTATAGTCTCTATGACAAGTTTTTACACAAGTAGAATGAGCAGCATTACGAACTGAAGTAGGCTTATACAAGTCTTCACTGTTTGAAAATCACAAATCAGGTACCTACTACAGCTCATCCTCTAGTCCTCAGTTTGTGGTACAGCATTGGTACAGTCAGGCTTTGTAACTGCCTTTAAGTTTCAGCTTCCTTGCTCTAGCCATGAAGGATGGCAGGGCCTAAGAGAAAGTTACGGATTCCTGAAGGAGATTAGAAGAAAATTTACTCAATTTTAATTGAGACATAGAGTTCTTATATTTTTAATTACTTTAATGATTAATGTACCAAGATACATTTTCCATTTCTAATGTTTCAATTGCAACATGCTTTTTAATACTATCACCTATCTCTAGAGGAGCAGTTCTGTGAACAGCACTGTTATCCCAAAGTTTATCCTCTTCTAGGAATGCCTTCCAAGCACTGTTCACACCAAACGTGAATCACATTGATAATCTTTTTAATGAAGCAAGCATATGACACTGAACATATGTAAAGCATTCACAGATGAGATGGTCTTCTGGCAGTCAGCCTGAGCTACCTTCTGTTCTTAAAACGGCAGTGGAATAAAGTTTCTATTACACAGTACTCCATAAAATTTAGGCAGGGATATACGGTATGCCACTAGTGCTACTTTTTGGAAAGTTCTGAAACCTGCATGTAGCTGATGAACACTGATGTATTTTTTTCTGCTTTGCTAGGATTTGGATAGCTACATAATACTAGAAAGGAAAATCAGTTTTGAAAACTTAGATTACAAACTATGCCGGGTTATTATTGTGCATTCATTTCTGAAAGTACCTCTTGTCAGTTTGGTAGTAATATCAAGCTATTTTCTATTAATGTTCTTTTCTAATATTACTAGTATAGTGAGGCACCGAGATCTGCAAGAACAGAGATGTTCCTGTAAGTGCTGGACACAAGCTATTAAGTTTAATATTCACACAAGGATGTGAATTCAGAGCTTTTATTTCCTTAGAAACAAAAAGAAATGACAGACCACAAATCTCCTACCTATTTGTCTTCATCCTCATTGTTATACCATAGACAGCATTACTACTGTGTAACTGATCATTTTCAGTCACTATACCAAATCTGAGAGATGCACTGTATTTACTCATCAGAACAACCTGGAAATACTATCACAGAATCACAGAATCACAGAATGGGTGAGGTTGGAAGGGACCTCTGGAGATCATCTAGTCCAACCCCCCTGCTCAAGCAGGGTCACCTAGAGCACATTGCACAGGATCGCGTCCAGGCGCGTTTTGAATATCTCCAGAGAAGGAGACTCCACCACCTCTCAGGGCAACCTGTTCCAGTGCTCTGTCACCCTCACAGTGAAAAAGTTTTTCCTCATGTTCAGATGGAAGTGTCTGTGTTTCAGTTTGTGCCCGTTGCCTCGTGTCCTGTCRCTSRGCACCACTGAAAAGAGTCTGGTCCCATCCTCTCGACACCCTCCCTTCAGATACTTGTACACGTTGATAAGATCTCCTCTCAGCCTTCTCTTCTCCAAGCTAAACAGGCCCAGCTCTCTCAGCCTTTCCTCATAAGAGAGATGTTCCAGTCCCCTAATCATCTTTGTGGCCCTTCGCTGGACTTGCTCCAGTAGTGCCACGTCCCTCTTGTACTGGGGAGCCCAGAACTGGACGCAGCACTCCAGATGTGGCCTCACCAGGGCTGAGTAGAGGGGGAGAATCACCTCCCTCGACCTGCTGGCAACACTCTTCCTGATGCACCCCAGGATACCATTGGCCTTCTTGGCCACAAGGGCACATTGCTGCCTCATGCTTAACTTGGTGTCCACCAGCACTCCCAGGTCCTTAGATCAACTGAAGTATTTCTCAAATAAGTTTCCCAACTGCAAATGGGATTCGGACTTGTTTGAAACTGCCACATCACAACAAGAGCGGTATATCATCAGCCAAAGGGTTTTGTTTAAAGCTGTCACATTAGCAGAAAAATAAACGTTAGATCAAACTCACATGCTTTGCAAAAGTTTAAGTCCTCATTAACACAAGCAACAGGTGTATTTATTAGACCTGAACACAGACCTTGTACTTGCATTATCTTGATTAAAAGGAGAAACTTTAGGAGATGTATACCCAGGATGACCTACTTGCCTCCCCTTCTTCAAGTTTTACTTTCCAGCCAACATCCTTCCTTGTTTAATTTTACTATAAAAACTTCCAGCACTGCCAAAATTTTTAATAAAGCTCCAACCATTCAATATCTAGAACACCTCCATAATAAGAACAGAATGACAAAACAAGCACAGTATAACCTATGTTGGTTTCTCTTCTGCCATGAGAACAGAAAAAGGACAGCGTTTCTGGAGTGGTTAGCTGCCTAGACACCCCAGCAGCACTATACAGAATTTACAGAGGTACCCATAGCACTAACTCTCTACAGTTTACCTTTGCCTGTAAATCCCATGGCTGATCCTCCACTGAACGTTAGCAATACACTTCTGAGCATTTTTAAGACACTCAGATTTAAAGAAAAATTCCCTTTGTTCTATAGTACAGACTAAGGACAATTATTATTTAATTTGTAGCTCATTTAGACAGAGATTCACAACATCCCTCCTATTTCCAGCACCCTCTGTCAGCTATTATCCTAGTTCACACAGCAGACTAATTTTTCTGTAACTCTGTCCACAGACTAGATCACACTCCCTCCCTAAGAGCCTCTTCAATTAAATTTCTGGAGCAGTGGAAGTGCTTCCCTCAACTCTGCCAGCAACATCTGAATAAAACAGACATATTGAACTTAACTCCAACATACTTCAACCTGAGCTTTTAGTAACCGAACTCTTCTGATTCTCCCTATTACTTTCAAGAGACGAGTCCACACTATTTCTTTTCTGAGACCTTGTTGGTTAACCTAGGCCCAACACTTCTTTCATTTGACTCTATTGCCATCATGTGATAGTTTGCCCTTTCCCTCTGATACAGGCGTGCTCAGTGCATTACCTGGCTATCACCACCTGCAGCCAAAAAACCATCCCTAAGCTCTCTTATTCCACAAATTCCTTGAATGCCAACCTAATATTTCTATTCTTCCATTACATATGGGAAAACTAATCTCTGTGGCCAAGAGTGACCAGAGTAAAATACAGTGATTACTGGACTGTACTAAATAAATGGGGAGAAAGTCTTTCTCCACAACACGTCTAGAATATGGATAAAATCCTTAATACAGCTTAATAGTCAAGGTGAAGCAAGTATAGTGGTCACCTTGGTTTTAGTGCCTCCAGGTGGGCAGTTAAAAACAGAAGCATCCAGAACTGGAGGTTACTTATACACAGCAACATCCTTTGGCTAAATATGGCAATCAAAGTAGTCGGACTTGATGTTTACTGTCCTGTCATGATCCATTTCTTGACTTCTTTATTCTGTTTATTTTTAAGATGTTTAAAATGTTATTTTCTGAAATTCGTGTGTTTAAATATGTATATATCGATGTACTTGTTTACATTAATTTAAAAGTGGGAAAAGATGCCCAAACATAGTTGCATCACATGCTTTTCTAGTTACACRCTTTTAATACGTGTTTCTATTGATCATGAAAAATAATTTCTTTGCAAGAAAAGCATAAAGTCTCTGATTTGCAAATATTTTAAACAAAAGCATTTTTGCATACATAAAAAAAAACACAAGAAAAAGCTAGCATTCCTTTATGACTACATAAATTAGACAAGGCTGAAATTTTCCTCTTGAAATTAGCATAAAAAACAAATTTATCTCAATGACATCTCCTACTCATTCTATTCTATTTTTCTAGTTATGCTTTATCATTAGAATTTTAATGCATATACCACTGAGTGCTACATTCAGTAAGTCTAGTTTAGGAGAACACATAAGGCTTTTTCATTGTCTGTCTGCAAAATTGATGAAGAGGAGAATTTGAAAATTAAAATAAGCATATACAGCATATACATAGATAAAACTGTGCACAGCAGAATCTTAATTATCTACCTAAAATAATTGGTTTTGTTTACTGCATACCACTGCATGTCAAGTGTATAATTTCTCATTGAGAAAGTTTAAATAAATCCATATACAAAGCCAGACTGACAATCTTCTTTAAGAAAATAAGCTTATGCAAGGACTGTTCATAAGGCCATGGCCATTCAGAGACTTATGTAGTCTGAAATCACAAGTTCATTTTCAGTGCTTTYACAACAACAGTCTATATTTTTGTGACTTAGTCTTAGAATCAGATCATGTTTATTTTTATTTCTTCAGAGTGCATACACATACATATGTGTGTGTGTGTATACATATATGTATACAAACACACAAACACATTTCTCAATTGACATTATATTACTCATGATTCAAAGACCTCCCTAGAACTAAAGAAGCAGTTGGTCTTAATTGTTCTTTTCTTAATGACCTTTACCTATAGGTCAGAATTTAAATAGCTAAGAAGGACAGTGGTAGAAATCTGATATGCTACCATTGCTGTTCATGCTGCAGTTGTTCCATAGGTTCAGCACCTTTTGCCAATATTAAATTCATTTTGCAGAACATAAAAAGTTATTTGAAATACTTTATAGAATTTTAAAGTGATGGAAAATAATTAGCAGAACAATAAAGTTCAATAAATCAGTCTGGCTCAGAGAGCCAGATATTGCTGGTAAAAGGAGTAAGACATGTCAAGGACAGGGAACGTCAACTGGGAAATATGAGTGAATTCTGCAAGAACCGAGCTTGGACAGAAAATTCAGCTRGTACTTTAATACTAGCTTGAAGAAGTCTAAAATACTTGGAATCTGACTTACTGTACTTCACTGGCTGCCAGATCTTTCCATCCAAATTTAGAATTACCAGTTCCCACATCAGATGCTATCTTCTTGAAGAAACACCAAATTTTGTTTTTCTGCCTGCCATAATTGTAAATGAAAGCACCTGTTAGCATTCTTCATTAGACACCAAGCTCCTATCTGATCTAGCTACAAAATCAAAGGTGATGATTTGAACTTAGTGCATAGAAAATAAATCATTTCTTAAGGGTGCTCTCCATCAGGTCAGGATAAAGCAAATTCTGTACTTTTGTGAACTAGCTGAAAAGAAAGAGCAAAGGATGATTGATTATTTCTAGTACTATTGGCTTTGCTTCTGGAACAGTAATTCCCAGCCCTCATCCAGGTTCTGCCAAAGACAGTGGAAAAGCTGTCACTGACTAGGATCGGTTGCTCTGTAAATGGCAAGATATATTACACCTTTATCTACACATCACTTTGCTGTTGCAAACATAGCTGATAGTTTAATTCCAATGAGATGCTGGGAGAATTGATTGGTAACAGAGTCTGGACTCTTAAACCAGGGTGTGGATTTACCAGGACAGCAGAGAATTACATCAGGAGAGGGTATACTTCTTTTTCACACAGCCTTGTGCAATGGCGCAGTCACTTCCCATCACACCGTACAGTAGTGGTTCTGATGCCCTTTCCTCTCTGCTCGATCAAGTTAGGAGCAGCATCTGCACCTGTTTAAGTATTGAAGTACATTTAAACATAAACTAATTTCCCCCTTAACTGAGGACTCAGACACACACATGCTATGGCTTAGTGTTTTGTTATCTGAACCAACAGTTTATGACCATGTCCTTAGACTACTGTGAAAGTGAAGTAAAATGTTTTAGCTTAAACCTAATCCAAAATCTCATTTCCTTCCCTAAATCCTCTAAGTAGATTTCATAGTCTCATGTGTTTTTTTCACATGCTTACAGAGGCAAAACACAAGACTTCTACATATTATAAGCCTTAATTTAACAAGCAAACAAAAAACAGAATGATACTTTGGAAACAGAAGAGATGAGATCATGCATCTGAGATCATGTCTGAACCCTCACATACAGGGGGAAAATCTTTTAATACAGATAGGAATTCTAATTATCACAGTGATATGATTTAAAAATTAAACTAAACAAAAATCTTAAAATAAAAAACAAAGATGGGCAACCCAAAATATAACACCCATACTTCCCCACTAAGAGTCACATGTTTTTGTGAAAATGCAGGCTGAACTTCTAGTATATCTTCTAATGTTGTTTGCAAGTTATTTTGGAAGACGAGAGAGCAACCAATTGATTTTGTATGAATATATTTTTTAGTGGATTCAGTTCTTCAAAGATAATGGTCCTGTGCTCAGTAAGCTAGTTACATTCCTTGTTTAGGTGGCCAAGTAACACGAGAAGAGTTTGGCAAGCCCCACTGAGGTCTCAGCTGCATCACGAGCGCTGTTGAATCTAGACAAACATCCAAAAGAAACAAGAATTTTCTGTCTCGTATTGTTGTGAGGAATTTCACAGAAATCTTGGGCTGGGTTTTTAATTGTTAATCTGGTGATCATTAATATCTGATTTGTAATTGCGACAAAGAAAATAATAAATAAATAGACAGACAAACAAACAAACAAACAAACAAACACAGCTGCATGGGAACGAGCCCATAATGTCTTTATAGTCATAATTTTGTGATGTTTTATCCCATATTGCTGGTGGTCGTAGTCACAGACCCATCCTGGCTTTTCTGTGCTTGTATTCTTATTCCTCAAATTTTTTATTACCTGCTCCAGTTTCTCCATATCCTTGACTTCATATTATCATCATCATATCCCTAGATAACAGATGTAAAGACTGCTCTCCTCTCTGGGAGTATGGATTAGTAAAGACTTTTTAATAGCTTTACTTTTTGAGCAGCAATCATTTACAGAGTCCCTTCTATCAAGTGAATGATCATTCTGAATAAGCTATTTGAATTTCTTAGTCTAATGATTTGGAAAACCGAAGAGTATAAAAGCATTTTGCAGAAAGTTTAATTTGATATATGTCAAAATATAAATGCAAACAGTCTTCATGTAATCTTTTCATACCTCTTCATACAACTACAGAGTTGCAAGATGTATTTAGCATTTCTTCTTCCCTCACGGTGCGGGAATGTTTGTGTTACTCAACTGTTTGACTAGATTGTAGTCACCTGTAATTGACTCAGCTGTAGTTTTAAATTGTTGAATTTATAATTAAAACAAAATCACTGTCATACATTTGTGTTTCTAAGTAATGGTACTCTTGTATTTTCCCTTCACAATAAAACACTTCCATAGCCTACAGGCACCTCTCATCATGACGGGAAATCAGTATAACTTGTAATATTTAATGATCTTTAAGATGACAAGAAACTTTGATAAGTGGGAATATCAATGAGTACTTGTCAAACTTAGAGCTTACCTCATTGTTGCTGTAATTTTTCATGAAACAGAAAACCATTTGTGGGATCCTGTTTTAACATGGCTAGGCAATTAACACGACTTCAAAATTAACTGAACAAAAGGTGAGATCATAAAGGCAATGTCAGATGGATCAGAACTATGATGGTATTCAAGGGTGTAAGGGGTTTTCAATTTCTCTATAGATTTACCTTTTTTTTTTTTAATCTCTCAAAGAGACTTCATTTTATATCAGTGTTGACACAAGACTGATGGTTTACAAGGACAGGAGATACCCTCAATAATTTCTAATGAGTATCCAGAGTTCTTATGATTAGCAAAAAATAGATCCAGTCAAAAGAAGTCAAAAATCTGTGAAAATTCTAACACATTTCCTCAAAACATTAATCAGAGGCTCCGGAACTGCTCTAACACCAAGGCTCAGTTCTGCTGACAATTTCCACTGAGTAGCACTCTGTTCCACTAGTCTCACAGTCACTGGGACTACTCAAGGAGTAACAGTGTGGGAGTTTAACAAAATCTATCTCCTTACAAGTACAAAACATACTCGGAAAACAACTCGCATTGCTCATTAATGGTGTGACACCTGTCATTCTTCTATAAATATTTCCTCAGTGGGAAAATTAGTGATTCTGAAGTTTGGCTTCACTCACCCATTAAAAGTTTTCCACAAAAGGCAAACATTTCTAATTATTAAGAAAATTGTGCTCTCCAATAACACAGATGAATGGTATGGAAAAGGAACATTCATTAAGGTACCTGTCATCATTGTGAGGTATAACTTTAGAAATAACTTCTTGCCTAAGACAAAACTGTAAAGATCTTTCCACTGGATAAGAATACAATATAGGTTGTTACCAGCAGAGGAGAAAATTAAAAGAATGATCAATCTAAGGAGTTTTCCTTCAAGATCCCTTTCTTAAAATGAAGTAGTGCTCTTAGGAAAACCCCCCCCACCAAACTGCAGAAGAATTACCTTCTTGCAAAAGACTCATTGATGAAGTTTCAGTCAGCATAGGAAACTATTTCACTTTAAAGAGAATATAATCTTTATTAACTTGTTTTTTCACTGCTGCTTTTTATAATGAAAGCTTCATAACTACTGCAGGCATAAAACTTCTGAATGCTGAATTTCATCACAAGTTGGAAATGGAGGCAAAATAAATCAGCTATACCAGAGAAATTACAGTTACGGGCAGTCTTTCATCTGACTTGAAGTACAAGATGCTAGAAGCTGTCCTACAACCTGTAAAATAATTTATACCATTGCAGTTTCAATAAACAGAATCTTTAATGGCTATGAAGATGAATTAGAAGACATCTAAATTTTCATCATCTAAGTTCTGTATGACTATCACATAGCTTGGATTATAGAAATCCAATAGATCAAATAGGAAAACTGTGTGCATATTTATGTAGATATGGTATTAGTATGTACATGTATATATATCTAGAATAAACACTTCTCAGCTTTGCATTATCAAGACCTTCCTAGGTAGTTGATCTAGGTAGTCTTTCCCACAGTTAGTAATTCAAAATGGGAGACCTGTGTCAGGAGTGTGACAGGAGTGGAATAATCAAATATGTTCAATGATATTGTGTTGTTGCAGCACTGTCTCCAAACCTATGTTTTCTCTGCATTTCCCCTGTAGTCCAGAAGTTTTTGTTAACTCCTAGAGTTCCAGAAAAAAAAATTCACTCATTTGTTATTGCCAGAATCCATTCAGAAACCTATTTTTAAACATTCCAAAATGTCAGTTATGGATATATTTAATCTACATATGGAATTTGCTGAATTTCTTTTTGACATTAGTAACAAATATCAAATATTAAATATAACACTGGCTACTTTCTGAAAAGGTCAAGAAAAGTACTGCTTTTGATAAAAACCTAATACTTTCTCTGACATCAGCCAGGAAAATTATATGAATTTAGCTGTCTGGGAGACAATGGTCTCATGCAGAAATTTAAGGTGTGCTTTAAGGTTGCAATGTGAAGATTATAGGAGACTGCTAAAGTCATCTGACCTTTTCAGAACTTTTGTATTTCAACTGTCTATACCAGCCCTCTAACACCTTCATTATTTATAGCACCTTTCACAGAAAAGTCTCTAAGTGCTTTGTATCATGAAGAAGAGCATTAAAAGAAAAACAAATCAATAAAAAGATTAAGAACAAAGGGATTTATAATAAAAAAAATGAAAAAGAAAAATAGTATGTAAAGATTTTTAATGCTGTTTTAGACTAGGCACTATTCAGAACACAGATCACAGACAGTGGGGGCTGAAAGTGATTCAGTCAGTACCTGGCATTAAGCAGCTGTTAACCTTATCCTAAAAGTTGTTAGCTTCTATCGAATTCACTTAGAGTTGCAGGCAGGTCACCTATGCAGAATAGGACCCTAAAGTATACAGCAAAATGCGTATTTAGGAATTGCAAAGAACTTTCAAAGAACTTTCAGATACTGCAAAGAAATATATGATGACTCTTAGGGTTTACTTATAACATGGAAATGGAGCAATACATTTCACAGCCAACACAAAGAGGAAAACAAACCCTGTTTCAGACTCAAGCTAAAGAACAGAAACGGTTATCTGCTGCTAGCCCCCACAGAGAAGGCCATAGCTGCCCTCTGCTTAGTATATAGATGAGATTTGATTAGTACTGAACCTAAGCCTTGTAACAAAACCACAAAAGGACACATTTACACCATTTGACTCTGGGCATTTAAGTGCTCTGATACTTTCAATACACTTGGTGCTCTTTTGACTAGCTACTAGGTTCCTAAGGGTGCTATGAATGATACTTAGGTTAGTGAAGTTGCTTGTACACAGAATAATTTCAGTATACCCTAATGCTGTCTTGGGGATGGCTTAATAAAAACTTTGTGGCTAACCACAGCTCAATAATCAATAAGGCAAATCAAAAGTCATGATCAAAAGTATCCCTATTCTAAGTTCTTCAAAATTCACTTTTAAACCTTGATCAGAAAGTAACGCTTGAACTCACAGCTTATTTATAACCAAAACCTGATTAAAGTACAATCTCTAAGACAAATATTTTACTAATCAATCACATTGGGTTTCCTAGATGGAAAGTATCTCAGATTTTAAATCATGTCTATACCAGCTGGAAAAAAATAATCAAATAAACAAGAATAAAAAAATACATTCTGCATATTAACATTATACTAATACTTTGGAGTATCAGTAATAGTGAAGGCTTTTTGGTATTTAGATATGTATATATAGTCAGAATTGATTATCATTATTAAGAGTTCATAGTAATTTACTAATTAAGAAATCTCAAATTCAGTTTTGGAAGAGTGTTTGCTTGTTTTTCCCCACCCTAGTACTTTGGAAATGAACTGGAGTTACCAACAGGCTCACCAGAACATTTCAAATTGATGTTCATTGTCTGTGAGCACAAGATAGCAGATATATAAACTAAAGAAAGAAGGGCACAGAGAATATCAGAACCAAAGCCCTTATTTTGCTGTGCTCTTCAAGCGTTTCATTACACAGGGAAAAGAAAGTTTTACTGTACTGCTGGAGATTTTTGGTGACCCTCCCACCCCACTGCCCTTCCCCTTAAAAGGTTATTACGGCCACTTCTACAAATGCTATCTCTACATAATACGAAACTCACTTCGCAAAAGGAAAGAATTACATTTTATAAAACAGCATACAATTAGTCTAAATGGCAGCCACAAAATCAGACAAACCCAAACTCCAGCTCTCTATAAATTTAAGGAAAAGGAGCTAATTTATTCAGTAAAAGTGACAAGTCAGTCCCTGGAAAAAGTCATACATCAACTCTGTGGAGGATCAAGACCTCAGTATTTCTCCATATGTAGTGGAAAAGATCTGGCAAGTCTAATTACAGCAGGGAAATAAATTTGTAACTTAATCTTAGGTTTGATAATACCCTATCTGGTATGTTAGAAAGGAGAACAGTGTGCAACATAAGTTAACCAAAGATAAACTGCAGGCTGCTGCAGCTAGACAGCTACCTGTTCTCAGCTAATTAAAGTTTCTCTTGGGTATAATCCTGCGCTCAGACCTATAACTGCAGTCTAGAAACACTTTTAAATTCCTGAGGTCCAAATCCTTACTAGGGGAAATGATCACTTCTTCAGTGCCTTCATTACAGATAGACTTAGCTGGTGCAGTCAGCTTGAGACTGTTTTCAACAAGGCACTTTTTAAAAAAAAAAATCTTTATCGAGAAAAATACTGTTTTACAGCTTTTAAAAAATAGATATCACTTTGAAGTATTTTGGAATACAGATTTTTATGATCCAGGTGAATATAACCTTCTACAGTCTCTTAGCAGGAATGTTAGTTGCAATATGTTCTGAAATCTATAGATAGCATAGTCTACAGACATGCAGTGCAATTATAACTACTCTTAAATACTACCCCTTGTATGTGCTATAGCCTACTGAATGAAAGAAACAGTGTTATAAAGACAGCTATTATACTGGCACTGGCACAGTACAATTCAGGAATAAATTGTACCTTTACAGGAAGGTGGCTTTATTACATTTTCTAGTCTCTGAATTGAGAAAGATAAGGTTTGAACATGCTCCATAGACTGAATGATCCAAGGACATTTTAGTGTAGACTCTTTGTTATTACATAAAATAATGTGATTTAAAGTGACAGTTATTATTAATCAGTCTGCTAAAGTAATAATGAGATATTTGAAGATCCAAGAACATACTGAAAGAACCCAGGACATACTGACTCTTTGTCTTCAGTACTATTGACCCTTGAGGCTGGCCCTGAATTAGAGTTAAAATGTCTGTTCATTCTTCCTTTTCTTCAGCATATTTTCAAATTTTGATTTCAAAACAAATGTAAATGTATTTCAAAGCTGTCATATATACTGCATTAATATGCTTTTTTTATCCAAAAATCCATGGAGAAGCAATAACTTTAATCAAGTATTCAGTATTTATTAACCATAAATTGAATCCTAAAGAAATATGAAATGCAGTCAGAACAATGGCTAATTTCCAAAAGATTCATTTCTCTCTCTTGAACTTCTCCTTAAGCAGAAGGTAGAAAGTATTTTTAGGAGATTGTGAGAGAAAAAAAGAAAGGAGTATCCCAAACTGGTGATAATTACGTACATTTTATTCAATAGACTTTTCCCTTCAAATACAAGATTAAAGGTCTTCATAAGTAATAAGATATCTACCATCTAAATGAGGGAATTAAGATAGTACTGAGCTTTTATAGGGGTATAGTGAATGACACTTGAAGAGTAAGTGTACCAGCATTTACGCTCCCCATATTTTTTAACTGATTACACATGAAATGGAAGCTTTGCGCATGTATGTACATAGAATTGCAAGTGCAACTCCATGCTGATGCAAATTTTACAGATTTGGTTGAGATCTCCCCAGAGTGGAGTTAGTTCTCCATTGTGAAAACATGTCCAACGCAGTAGACTTTTTGGTACATCTCTGGCTGCTGGATTTTAATTATTCAATGAATTAATAGATGATTTTGATTAAAGGCACTAGAGTTGCTGAGAAAAATATTCTCACTTATAAAATTTTCACATCCTGATTAAAATGATCAGTAGTTGACTAATTTCTAAAACTAATTATGGGCAAGGAAAAACAGAAGGTAAAATCGATTTCTTTTTCTCTGGAAATAAAAATATTGGAGTACTCAGAGTTCACTACAGTTCATTATTTTAATAACATGACACTTACTACAATGCTTATGAATATTCTAGTAGGAAACAAACTTAGCTCAGTAGAAATAACCTTATATCAGTTAAAACACTGAGTTATAAATAAGCATTCACATATAAGAACTCTTGCCAAACATGCTACTAGAGGTCAAAGATAGCCTATGGAAAAGGTAATTTAGTAAGTAGAAGCATACAGAAATAAGTTGAACAATATGAAATTGCAAGATTATTCTTGCAAGCTAAATYAATGATTGTTTGTATCCTGATTTTTGACATCTTTAGGTAGCATTTGATTGAATATGACTCGCATGAAAATCCTGTCAAGCTTTCCAGGCTTCTCAGAGATTCTTTCCACAGTAGGGAATAACACTTCATTTTGTTCATCTGTCCTGCTGATTTCCTCTTTTGTATAATAAAAAGTCTTTTGAGTTGTAGTTTACCAATGACTACTTTCTCTGTGCTAGAGATACCATAGTATGGAACTAATAATATAGTGATGAGCACTGGCAATGCAATGAGTAGGCTAAAATATATGAAGAGTAAAATCCCTTCTTTCATAACCAATGAGCCAAGATAAAAAGTGTCAGCTATTGGTACAGCCTCAGACAGCAAATCGTTATAATGCTTTTTTGGAGCTGTACATGGTATAGCTTGGAGAGCTGGAATAATCTTTGATGAGCACCAGCATAGAAATGGTAATTATAACTACATATTAAATACATTGCAAGGCACTTGGTAAAATACTATGTTTGAGATTCAGCTCATCTGTACTTAGTTGTTCATGGAGTTCACTTTCATACCCGACCTAGCAGTCACTTGAGCCTCCCTTCTCAATCAATAGGCACTTAACAAGTGTGATCCACCTTATCCTAGTAAAAGCAACTAGAATTAGGCTAGATGATTTCAGACAACTACTTTAGGTTGAGATGAACTGCAATCTAGCAATGCTTATTTTCTCCACTGACTACAACAGAAATCTCAGGTGACTATATCAAAAGTGGAGTCAACATTGCAAGTGTCTACAGCTATTTAAGAGAAATCGAAATCTAGGTGTACATTTCAAGCATCATTTTAATTCTCAGTCATCTCTTTCTCTTCCAAAGTTTTTCTTTGATCATACACACTGATTGTCTTCATTACTCATCCTTTAGCTGGTACACATCTACAACTGACACACTTGTGTGCAGTGTGCTTCACTGATACATAAATATTTCTTAATTTGGTAATAAAGAAACAACAGAATTTCAAAAATTCCAGGATAATTCTGAGTGCTGACCATTCACCTATCTCCAAAACATACATGTCTGTCTCAGCATAGTAGGTTTACATTGCAGGTGAACTATAGAATATGGATGTAATCGTACACAGGTGGTCTTTGTACAGCGTGATACAACTAGAGTCAACTTTATGCTTCTTTTCACAGAATCACAGAATCACAGAATCACAGAATTGCTGAGGTTGGAAGGGACCTCTGGAGATCATCTAGTCCAACCCCCCTGCTCAAGCAGGGTCACCTAGAGAACATTGCACAGCATTGCATCCAGGCGTGTTTTGAATATCTCCAGAGAAGGAGACTCCACAACCTCTCTGGGCAACCTGTTCCAGTGCTCTGTCACCCTCACAGTGAAAAAGTTTTTCCTCATGTTCAGATGGAAGYGTCTGTGCTTCAGTTTGTGCCCGTTGCCTCGCGTCCTGYCGCTSRGCACCACTGAAAAGAGTCTGGTCCCATCCTCTCGACACCCTCCCTTCAGATACTTGTACACATTGATAAGATCTCCTCTCAGCCTTCTCTTCTCCAGGCTAAACAGGCCCAGCTCTCTCAGCCTTTCCTCATAAGAGAGATGTTCCAGTCCCCTAATCATCTTTGTGGCCCTTCGCTGGACTTGCTCCAGTAGTGCCACATCCCTCTTGTACTGGGGAGCCCAGAACTGGACGCAGCACTCCAGATGTGGCCTCACCAGGGCTGAGTAGAGGGGGAGAATCACCTCCCTCCACCTGCTGGCAACACTCTTCCTGATGCAMCCCAGGATACCATTGGCCTTCTTGGCCACAAGGGCACATTGCTGCCTCATGCTTAACTTGGTGTCCACCAGCACTCCCAGGTCCTTCTCGGCAGAGCTGCTTTCCAGCAGGTCAGCCCCCAACCTGTCCTGGTGCATGGGGTTATTCCTCCCCAGGTGCAGGACCCTGCACTTGCCTTTGTTGAACTTCATGAGGTTCCTCTCCGCCCACCTCTCCAGCCTGTCCAGGTCTCTCTGAATGGCAGCACAGCCCTCTGGTGTATCGGCCACTCCTCCCAGTTTTGTATCGTCAGCAAACTTGCTGAGGGTGCACTCTGTCCCTTCATCCAGGTCATTGATGAAGAAGCTGAACAAGACTGGACCCAGGACTGACCCCTGGGGGACACCACTAGCTACAGGCCGCCAACTAGACTCTGCACTGCTGATCACAATCCTCTGAGCTCTGCCATCCAGACAGTTCTCAATCCACCTCACTGTCTGCTCACCTGTCCCACACTTCCTCAGCTTACCTATGAGGATGCTATGGGAGACAGTGTTGAAAGCCTTGCTGAAGTCTAGGTAGACAACATCCACTGCTCTCCCCTCATCTTCCCAGCCAGTCATTCCATCATAGAAGGCTATCAGATTGGTTAAGCATGATTTCCCCTTGGTGAAGCCATGCTGACTAMTCCTGATCACCTTCTTTTCCTCCACATGCTTGGAAATGGCCTCCAGGATGAGCTGCTCCATCACCTTTCCAGGGATGGCGGTGAGGCTGACTGGCCTGTAGTTCCCTGGGTCCTCCTTCTTGCCCTTTCTGAAGACTGGGGTGACATTGGCTTCCTTCCAGTCTTCAGGCACCTCTCCTGTCCTCCATGACCTTTCAAAGATGATGGAGAGTGGCTTAGCAGTAATGTCCGCCAGCTCCCTCAGCACTCGTGGGTGCATCCCATCAGGGCCCATGGATTTGTGGGTGTCAAGTTTGCTTAAATGATCTCTAACCCAATCCTCCTCAACCAAGGGAAAGTTTTCCTTTCTCCAGACTTTCTCTCTTGCCTCCAGGATCTGGGGTTCCTGAGGGCTGGCCTGAGCAGTAAAGACTGAAGCAAAGGCGGCATTCAGTAACTCTGCCTTCTCTGTATCCTTCGTCACCAGGGCACCCACCCCATTCAGCAAAGGGCCCACATTTTCYCTAGTCTTCCTCTTGCTGCTGATGTATTTGAAGAAGCCCTTCTTGCTGTCCTTGACATCTCTAGCCAGATTTAATTCCAAACGGGCCTTAGCCTTCCTCGTCGCATCCCTGCATACTCTGACAATGTTCCTATATTCCTCCCAAGTGGCCTGTCCCCCTTTCCACTTTCTGTATACTTCCTTCTTCTGGTTGAGTTTTGCCAGGAGCTCCTTGCTCATCCATGCAGGTCTCCTGCCTCCTTTGCTTGACTTCCTACTCATAGGGATGCACCGCTCTTGAGCCTGGAGGAGGTGATGTTTGAATATTAACCAGCTCTCTTGAACACCCCTTCCTTCTAGGGCCCTAACCCATGGGATTCCTCCAAGTAGGTCCCTGAAGAGGCCAAAGTTTGCTCTCCTGAAGTCCAGGGTTGCGATCCTACTTGGTGCCCTGCTGCCTCCTCGCAGGATCCTGAACTCCACCATCTCATGGTCACTGTAGCCAAGGCTGTCCCTGACCTTCACGTCTTCCACCAGTCCTTCTTTGTTTGTTAGTATGAGGTCCAGCGGCACACCTCTCCTTGTTGGCTCCTCCACCACCTGTGTCAAGAAGTTGTCACCAATGCTCTGCAGGAACCTCCGGGACTGTCTGTGCCTAGCTGCGTTGTCTTTCCAGCAGATATCAGGGTGGTTGAAGTCCCCCATGAGAACCAGGGCCTGGGATCGTGAGGCTACTTCCAGCTGTCTGTAGAAGGCCTCATCGACTTCCTCTTCCTGATCAGGATGAGGAACAGGAAGTTTTGCAGGGCTTACATATATACATATATGTATATTATATATGGTACATGAATTTTTGCAATTTCTGAAACCTTAGCTGTATTTATACCAATCCCATTATAACTTCTACCACACTGTTAGAATTTCAAAATAAATTTAGGTTACCACACCTCAGGTATTTGTGTGACCTCTCTTCAACTAGAAATTTAAACCATGAAAATGAGTAGATAAAAAGAATGGTTTAAAATGGAGTTAATAAATGGTATTGCAACCATCGCTGATACATTCAGGTTCTTTTTCTAAGCATGAAATCAAGTTTGTTAGCATGCAGCCATAGTAAAAATTCTTTCCAGGCTAATCTATTATTCCAGCAAGTACTGTAGAGCTTGAATGCAGTTGTAATGACATTCCTCCACTATTTCTTGAGTAGATTCCTGAGCTAAAATTTCAGATTCTATAAATAGCCTTTTCAGATTATGTCTACATCAGCAATTAGTGAGGCCTAATAAGAACAGATCTGTAGAGCGACACAGTTGTTGCTGATGACCCAGTACTTACACTACCCACCTTTCGGAGGCTTTTATATTATATAAATTCCAGTTTGGTCCTGTGGACTATTCATCTTTTAGTAGCTGTATTGGTGTAGATACTCTTCTAGAACACATCTCCCAGTTCAGTTTCATCTGAAAGGAATGCAGTTTATGCGCTTCAAGACACCTCTACAATGTGAATCAAAGAGTAAGTGGAGACAATTGCCAGATCCACTTCAGAAGTGCACTCTTGATCCGAATGGAAACAAAAATGCAGACTTACCCTCAAACTTGAGTCAGGAAAACRTTTAGCAATAACAGCCAAAACAGTGCAAACATTATGAACGTTGCAAATATTATGTATGTTTCCAACAGTCCAAATTTTTCTTTGATCCAAGCACAGCACATTATCTTTCCRGATGTATAAAGCAAAATATGAAGATCCATCAGTTTCTCTGACACTATAATCCATCAGTGCTATAAAGTAATATGATTTGTTCGCTGCTTACTGCTCTCACTGGTAACCAACGGCTCCTCAGACTGTGAGCTAAAGAGTGGAAACTGAATAGCAATTTCATCTGTATTATGCTACTCTGCTCCAAATATTGCTCCTCCAATATGCCAGTATTTTGTCCCAGGTAGAATGCATATGACGATTGTTGACAGTATAATGCCTTGTTCTGAAGCTGATGCTAATTTCTTGAAACAAGAAACAGTATTAGTTCAGCTTTTCAGTAAAATAAGCAATACTCCACTCTATATAGTAATTGAATAAACTCCAAAATGTTTGTCAATGACTTCACAATAAATGGCAGTGATTTTTTCTACATGTATCACTGTAAACTAAATTTCTCTATGTGGCAGACAAATGCAAGTCTTCTTTCTAGTCTGTTAACCAGACAGTTCTGGTTTTTGAACCTTGATTCAATTTTCAGGGTTGAGTGAATTGTGACCTCATCACACCTCATACTTTGATATCATGTCTTGTGTGTAAAGCTGATATACTCAAAACTATTCAAACATCTCTTGTCAGCTTTCAACATCATCTTTAGCACTAGATTGCCTACAACAAAATAATTCACTGGAAATTGTATGTTACATTTCTCTATTTCATCACAGACAAAAATTAGTGCTTTTCTAAAATCTTCCTTCTGTTTATATTGTTTCTTCATAGAAACTTTTATTTCTAGTCTCTCTAGCCTTTTATTGCTAGTTCATGTGACTTACATGAAAGAATTCTTGCACTGACGGCACCATTAATCACTTCCAGATTTGCAGTGATTATTTCTAATGAAAGCAAACAGTTGTCAATATGCAGCATTTTTAACAGCCAATAATTAGAGTCAGTATCATGAATTTCATGATATTATACACTCTTGTCCTTTCTGTTGTGGGGGTATATAAAGACATGCCGCTATGATTTCTCTGACGACAATGGTGAGGATACTATGGTCAATCTTTCCTGCAGCATGATGCTGTTACATACCTGAATAAAGTTTACTGCTACTAAACAGCACTTCATAAGGACCTCACCCTCCTGAGTATGTGTTTTTTATTTTTATAGAAAATATGCTGGGCCTGACATTTTATTGGAGTCTGTCTCCATAGCTTCCTTGAAGTCTTTCCCTTATCAGAATCATTGCTGTTCTGCTTTGTTGATAAAATAGCTTCAAAGGGGTATATTTAGTGTGGGTTTTGTTGTTTCTTACTTTTATGTGGCATTTCCAACTATTTAGCTTATCTATTTCAGCCTTGTTCTGCTTTTGGCAACAGAACTGGAATATTTCTGTAAAACTGGGCAGCTCTCAGAAGAGGATCCCTTGAGTTTATGTCCAGCAGTGACAACTGACTGCCTTTTGGATCTTCTGAAGTTATGTGAATTATACTTGCCTGATGTGCTTATTTAGAAAGGTAATCATTGGCTCCTTCTTTGCCACTTAGTTCCAAAGAAATGCCACTTTGTATTTAAACATGAAATAAATATGCATGTACTGTAAACTGCACAAATTCACCAGCATTATATAATTAACAGGAGTAATTACAGACCCTCTCACTTGCAACTTTTATTTTACTCATCCTCTTGGAAAAGATATTCTAACACAAATTTTGTTATATATTAGAAAAGATTTTATTATTCCATTCAAACAACCCTGCCTGGCTCAATTTTTCACCACCTCATTTGTATTACACTGTTATGATCCTGGGTCATGGACTTTTATGGACAGGTTATTACAAAGTTGTCAGAGGAACTCAATAAAAATATAACACCAGTCAGTGTCAGGAAGTGGAAGCTGAAGTGTCACTGGTCTTCTTTTAGTATGGAGATTTCTCCATGTTCAGAATATATCCTCAAGTGAAATAAGTTAAAAAATGGGGTGCAATGAGAGACATGTGATTCCTATTTGGTTCAGTCTGCTGAGAGTTTGCAAACTAAAACTCTGTATTTGCTCCTATGGCCTGGAGATGTCTTTGTTACTCTGAGTCTGGTGATTCTAGATATTCAAGGAGACCCCCACACTGCTGTTCCAAACCTTCTACAAATACAGACTGAACTCAACTGCACAAAGTCTGAGCCCATGATGCAACTCTCTACAAAAGCAGAAAAAATCTGCCCTCTTAAGTATTTTGCAATGTGGAAAATAAAACATTGAGAACATTGATTTAGCCATGTTTAGTATCAGTTTAACAGCAAAGTACCCAGAAAAGTATGTCAAATAAATTTTCTCTTAAACAGGAAATTATTACAGTAAATTGATCTTGAACAGAGTAACCTGCACAGCAATGGAGAATTATTTCATAGTTACTGATGAGATTATGTAGCTAAAACAAATAGCAGGAGATAAAAAGAGACCTGAAGGACAAAGGCCAGTAAAATACATACACAAACCTAAGTGGAAGACAAGTAGCCTGCAGGGTACACATAGGATTAGGAATGAGACAGCCTTGGAAGAAAACCCAAAGAAGGTGCAGTCAAGAAAGTAAGTGAGGTGAACATAAAATCTGTTCTATAGATCTATAGTTTGAAGGGTAGTTGACAAGTCAAGCAGAATGAAAATTCTGGAGCAAAGTTTGACTTTGAAGTGATCATTACAGATGCTGACATGAACAGTTTCACCTGAGCTCACAAGGCTGAAGGTGGATTCAAAATGGTTTAGGATGAAACTGAAAGAATCACAACCTGCATTTTTTTTCAACAAATTCAGTGAAGTTAAGAACGTAAAGAGAAGGGAGATTAAAGTCCAAGTGAGAGATGGTAAATGGTACTCTACGAAATATTAAACTTCGATCAGTCAAAATATTAAATATTTGTTTCCTAAATGGAGTTCTTTGATAAATTTCTAATTATYTCTTCTCCTCTTAAACTTTATCTCTACCAAAGCAACAAAGAGAGATATTTACCCAGAACAGACACACAGGCATCATTTTACTCTCTCCACTATCTCCACAATACACTTTTCCTTTTGTTTTATAGATAACATGTCCACTTGAACCAGGAGATAGCATGTTTTGCTAAGGCTCTTCTATCTACATAATTTTACATCAAATTCATTATTTATATATTCTATTTCCTCTCTTATCTACATCAAAAATTCATAGGGTCTCTATCTGATTACACTTAATACACAAATACAATCTGTTAAATTTAGTCATGTGGATTAGTGCTCCATGATTTGTCTCACTTAATTCTACAAGAATGCTCTGAGCACAAACCAAGGACACCATAATTTAGCCTTTTGCACTCCAGTCATGAATGGCACATCTTGTATTATTCAGTAGCACTTGCTTTCCAAATCTGCACAAGTTTGAAATTCCTGGCAGCACTTCAGAAGACTAATTTCTCACATCTTTAGTCTAACTTCTCAATAAAAAAATAAATAACAGTAATACTTTATACTGCACTGCCACCTTTTATCTGAAGACATCAAAGCACTTTGCATGGACCTGTAAGTATAGTGGTCACAGTTAAAAGTAATTCTATATGTTTGGGAGGATATTTTCCATATAGCACAAGAAAAATATCTGTGAAACAGAACAAAGCTTTCAAATCAGTAAGGATTTTTGAAGTAGTAATGATGGTAATTCATGGAATGATGTTAATATTTATGATAACTTACATCCTTTTCTACATTTAGAAATGATTTGTAAATTTAGTTGTCTTTATATGCATCCCATTCACCAAACTGACTGTTGAATAATATTCAGATGAACTATGAGTCACAAATTACCCTTTAACTATTTACTCACTTCTCTTCTTAATATCACTGTTGATAACACTTCAAAAAAAAGAACTAAAAAAATAATATTAGCAGAGAAGTGGCAAATAGAACTTGAAACCACAAGTTATTGAATGAATGTTAACAGATGCTAAACTCTGTAAAACTTCCAGAGCACACAACCATTTGCATAACTATCCAGTTGCATAAAATACATTTGAGTAATATGACCAGATAAATCACCAACTGATTTTTTTTTAATATTTACACTTGTAAAGATTTGGGGTGAGGGACGGGGGAGAGGGGAAGAAAAGATACGCTTATTTCAGTTTCTCATTTTTTGTGTTCACATCACAATCTGAAGTTCTTTTAGTTTTCATTTTTTAATCAATCCAGCTCGAAGTCTTTGGACTTGTTTGTGACTAATTATCCCATGCTCTTGAGCTTCCAAATTTGTAAATTAAGTTCTCAAGAATAGTTCTTTCCATGATCCATCATTGAAAGAAATAATGTAAAAATAAGCTTTCTCAAGGTACAGCAAGTGTACTTACAAAGCCTCAATAATTCAGGAAACTATCAATTATAGTAAATACGGAATCTTTCTGAAACCTCTTGTCTTTCCACAGCAAAACCTTTGATTCATTCATTGGACTACAGAGGGGTCTTGAAGAATCAAAACTTCATGAGTCATTTTTCCAGATGGAATGGAATCCTGGAGCAGATCCCTTTTCACAGTTCCCAGGGCCTGATAAAAGACATACTGATTTCCATAGTGAATTTTCTAATGAATCTAATGGCTTTTAAATAAACCAGCAGAGAAACTTTTTTCATAAACACAATTTTTTCTACTATGGATCAGGAAAATTCTTGCTTAAACTTAAGTTCCCTATTAAGTTTTGATTGTGTTTTGAAATTTGCTCTATTAGTTTTCATTTTCTCAAGTATTTAAGTCATTGACAAGTAAAGCTTGAGGACAGTTTTTGTTCTGTAAACTTCACTCATTTTAAGTTACAATTGCTGTTCCAGAAAATAAAGTTTTTTCCTCTTATAGAAGAGGGCTATAACTGGAGGTCAGAAAAATCACAAGCTTTTCTGAAACATGTTATGTACTACATCCACATTTGCATATGGAAAAGCTTAAAAGAAACAGTAAGTAATTTTTCACTTTGTGGTAAAAGTTTCAGGAAGTCCTGTAACCTAAAGGCCAAGCACAGCTTTTGTTAGAATTTAACATAAAAGTTTTACTGTTCCAATTACTAAAAAGTGGTTAATTTATAATAGATAATTCTGATCTTTCTATAGTAACTCAGTGGCATCTGTGCAAATACAGGTATTTTCTAAAGGCCACTAGGGATTTGGCCTTAAATGTTATTCTTCTGTTCCGCAGTTAGTAACTATTTTCTAGAATTTTATTTCTGTTTTCATATGTATCTGTGCACACACATGTAATTATGTGAAATAATGTTTCTGCACCAAATTCTCATGAATAATCCCTTTCAATTTCAATCTCCTGCCTATAATGAACAGCTCATGCTGGGGAACAAATTTGAATAAATATCAGAACTTCTAGCAAAATTCACAGGTTCAACAAGCACTGTGAATCCTATCTTCTTTTCTCCCTGCTTTTATTATATCCTTTGAAGTACACCAAGCTGAGTGCTTTTTCTTTCTGGCACATACATGTCTGTGACTATGATAACTATGCCATTCAGTCACAGAATCTTAGATATTTTCCTAATAATAAAGAATGAATCATTATGTTTTTTCCTCTTTAAATACAAACATTAAGTTAAGACTAAATTACCAAATTAAGCCTTCTAGACTAAAAATAAAAATACTTTGTATTAGCAATGGAAATAGAATCTTGTCGATAACTTCTTGAAATTGAGGGCCATATAGAGCACTAATAAGATGTTTCCTTCTCTCAGGCCACTTTGTTGCATTTTTTTAGGTTGCAGTAAAGGTGCTAACTATGGCAGTTATTTTTGTGTAGCCATCCAGTAAGTTCAAGACTAGACTATTAGATTAGTAGATAATAAAAACTGTTATGAGCTCTCTACATAATTTAAAGAACTTACATGAAAGAGACAACCTAAGATATTCAAACAAGTATTACTTCAGTGATCCTGACAAAGAACGAGAACACAAATAATAAGAGAATTCACCAACTCTGTACAAGCAGAGACCACTATTCAGAAGGAAATTACAGTTGCTTTACGGTATTTTAAAGGTACTGAAAACCTTCTACTCAGTAGTCAATGGATAGCCCTGTATATAAGCTAATTAGAATATACTACAAATGGCTTCCTTTCATCATATTTTTAAGTTTGGTTATGGAGACCAAGGGTTTCAACACTGAAGGCAGATAAGCTTGTTTACTAGACACTGGGAGTAGAGAAGTTCTTAATCCTGTATGTGTTTGAGAGTAGCTCTGAAAAGATGGAGAAAATGATAACCCCTGGGCACTAAAGCACTAACAGGCTATGGACTGCCAAGCAAGCCATGTTAATCAGACTGTCATAGTATACAAAGTATACAAAGCACTGGCAAAATGCAGGCTGAGGTGAGGAAGAAAAATAAAAACCAAGGAGGACAAGTAAAGTCATGCAGTGAAAAAGCAGTAGCTTAAGAAAGAACATAACAGTAACATAATCAGTCAGGAAGGAGATCTTGAGCCAACCTCGTTAATTTGGTGGTCTGTATAAATGCTTATAGCTATTTACTTAATTTATTCCAAGAAGCTTCTTTCTCATGGACATAGTCTGAAAGATTTTCAAACACGTAATACTGCCAGATCTCGACAGTACTTCTGTTTACTGCCAGCAAAAGATTTAGCCCAATGGGAGCCAAGGCCTTTTTGAACTTTGGTTCTGACTCATAATCAGTTTGTGCAACTGTTCCTGTTGTCTTCACTACCTTCTTTTTTTTTTTTTTTTTTGTCTATGAAACCTACTTTGTTCATCTAATTTTAATATCTGCTATATATTGGTAGAAAAGGAGTTCAAAGCTGTATTTCTTACAGCTGTCATTTCCAATACATCTGAAAGCACATCAAATATAGCAGACGGTAGCACAGAACGTTGAAAGGCTTTTCAGTTTTAATATTTATATTAAAAACATTGACAACAGAAAAGATTTGGTAAAACATAAGCTTCTTTAGAAAGATATCAAATACAGAAATGCTTGACAGAGGTGATAAGTCTGCAGGATATAATTTTTAGCAGACTTTCATTCCATTAATATATAGCTTGTCTTGTTATTTCTACGTGTATCATCATAGTTAAACAGTTTTTAAACAAGTTCTTTTTCTTATTTCTTCCTTTCTTAGTTTTCTTTCCAGTTGTTGTTTCACTGCTTGAGGCTTTTCCCCTTTATAGTACACTAACATTTTCTTTTGAGGTCTTAATGTTGCTCTCTTGTGAAGATTTTTTACCAAGTTCTGTTTCTGTATTCCACTCTCTCAAAACTGCTATAAACAAAATCTTACATTCTTTCATGGTTACAGATATTTACTCTTTGGTACTGGTAAAATTAAATTAAAATACTCAGTTATGGTCAGAATTGTGAAATGATGCATTAATCAGCTGTTTCCACTGATTTCAGTAAGATTACCCTGAGGGGAAAAGGTACTGGCCTTAAGAAGTATCTTTTATTGACTGAATTATTCAAYTGTTTAAAAAATAAAAAAAGCAGTTTTGAATCAATATATTCCCATTAAGTGAAATGTTAATTTTCATTGGAGACACCTGAATTTAGATCATAGCAAGAACTAGATAATGATTATTTTCTAAGCTAACACTTTATAAGCTTTCAGCTCTTAACTTTGAATTTTACAGTTGTCTTGCCTTAAAGCATGTGATACTGAAAACAGCTGTTTTGGATATAATTAACCTTTGCAGAAGAGATTATTAGTTGTAATTTCTCTTTAAAATACAATGACATTTGTGCTAATTTACAATCACAAGAGGAGGAATCATATCATCATGAAAAACAGCATGTCAATACAGTGGATTTACTGAGAATGTAATTTGCCTCATGCACTGCCAGTATGATGTATGGTAATTTAAGTGCTTAATACATCCCCTGTTCAGTATGTCCCATGGACTATACAATGGGTTTATTTTGTACATTTGAAGTCTACACATGCTTTCAGACATCTGTAGTTGCTACAACTCATTAGTCATATTACAATAGCCTTACCACTTTTTAGAAAGAACATCTTCAAGAAATAGTTAATTACCTGTTAGACCCCTCATATATTACTTGTACTTCTCTTGTTCATACAGTTACGCATATAAATACACACTTTAATTTTCTGATTTTATCTTCAATCACTGAAAATTATCAGGCAGCTTGTATCCTCACTATCAGCTTGTTTATCTCCTCCTGCTGTTTCTGATCAGAACTAGCCAAGTTTGTTTAGAGCCATTAGCTCCCTATCTTCCAATCTTCTCAGTTTCACAAGAGCAAAACCAGCTATTGAAAAAAAAACACTGCARAGATGTGCCCCAATTACACTACACAGTGCCACCTTCCTAGGTCAGGCTGGAAGCATCCAGGGAATCTGTATTACCTTCCCAACCTGGCAGAAAGTTATTCTCTTGATGTTGTTTAGGCCATCTCAAAAGGATTTTAATCTGAAACCTAACAAGTTCTCTGAAGTCCTGATTATCTGGTCAAACCTGGGTCTCTAGAAAGCCGCTTCCTCACTTGCTTGCATGTTTGCTTTCTTTAATTTACATGGAAAAATGTTTATATCAGAGGGCATCTTTTCACTGTTTTCAGGACCAAGCACTGCTCTTCAGCCACTCCCACAATACAATTAAATGACATTAAGTGTTGCAATTCTTCACCTATCATTATCATCCCTTTTCTGAAAAGAGTTGTAAATTAGCCAAAGTTCTAACTCCATGCAGGAATTAGAATTCAGGGGATAGAATTCAGGAAATAAGAACTGTGCATATAAAGGCCTAATTGCTGAAGGTACGTGGTACCAGAGTGAGAGAGAATAAGACATATCCTATCAACAACTGCCAGAAAATCTAAAAACTTAAATCCATATTTAGAAAAGGTGGGGGTTTTTTGCACACAGAGATTAATTTTGCATGCAGAGGACATGCTCCAAAATATAAATAATGTCTGCTTGGTCAAATATGCCTCTCCAGAATACTTACTTCACATGGACATATTGCAGTATATTCAGCTTTGTGTTTTAATTTGTTAAAATACGTCCAAACTGTGTTTAATAATTCTACTACTTCCTTTCCAATATTAATTGGAAAGGAAAGCAAAGACCCAAAGGACAAAAAAAAAGTTAACTCCTGCAAAAGATGAAAGTTATCCATGCATAAACAGTTGACTACATTTAACCATCCACTTTCGGATATTACCAGTTTTCTTCAGAATGGGGTGATGGCAACATAATACATGGGAGAGTGAAGCAAAGGCATATTAGCAGGAAAAACTATTACTCCTTACTGACAAAGTGCTTCTGAATGCTTCACTGAGATTTAAAAGCAGATCAGACAATGCACTTACAAGCAATCCAAAGGTACACACTACAGTCATGCATCCAGAGAAGATAGAAAAGAAACTACTCAAACAAAATATTAATTATTAATTAAAGGATAATAAGCATAGATTTCAACAACAAATGTTTCTTCAGAGTCATTCCAGAATTTGGTAGGAACAACTCACCAATTACATATTTACACCAAAACAGTCAATTTCAGAATGACAAGATAATATAAGTGGTAGTTCTGTATGAAAATGGAAAACTGGTCATTTATTAAATCAAAAAACAAGGTGAATCAACTCGATAAGATGCAACCACAAGCTTTATTACACTTCAAATGGCAATCTAGAATGCTTTCACTCATGGAGTCTCCAACAATTGAAGAATTTGGGACAAAGCAAGTATGTTTCAAAGAAAGTCAAAAGATACTGTGATGCTTTCTTGGATTGGAAGATTCAAGTGGTGGAAGTATTGCTAAATAATATATATATCCTTTGTACCTTCTAAACAAGTCTGCAGAAATCAGGTCAAAAAGGTAATAAAGTACAAAGCTGAACTAAGTGTCTACGAGGCCCTATCCTTGGTTGCATTTCCAAGATGACCAAAAATGTCAACGATCCCCCTATTGTTTATATGCTATACATTTTTTTCCAGATATCAGTGGATTTATGCTGATTTAGCCCTCCTAACGATACAGCAGAAAAACCTTTTAACTTCTTGAAACTGTCTTCTTATGATTTTCTTAAAATTTACTTCTTCTGTACCATTCTGTTTTTCTGCATTTATTTTCCCTTATCTAAAGAGGAAAAATAYTTTCTCTGTATCAGATCATTAAGCTCATGTAGACTCACTCTCAGATTTTTATTACTTCCATCAGCTGGTGGTCAGAAATGAGGGTAGAAAAACATTGTTGCTTTAGTTGATGCTCTGGCAACGGTTGATCAAGTGTGTATGAATTAATTGCTTTCTGTCAAATGCCCATGACACTGCTAACTACAAAGGTTTTAACTGATACTTTCATGACTCCAAAGCAGAATTAATGTAGCAACCTTAGAATACCTTCACTCCGTTTTACTAAAGGGAGCCAAGTTTCTGACTGGAAGGCTATCTACTAGCTCCTTCTCATGGAAAATTCAAGGATATTCTCCTTACTTGGACCACAAGGTCCACGTCTTCTCTTTTGTATGAATATAGGAGTACATTGAAAAGCTTAATGATAAAAAAATCCATTTTTCCTGGATTCAACTAAAGAAAAGTTTTGGATATGCCTCATCTGACCCAGTTTAAAGTAGATCATGAAAATCTCAAAATAAGAACTTTTCTCAAAAAGAGACAGCTACAGGAGGTTACAGAAAATTATCCTGGAAAGACTGGTACACTATWTATAATCCTTTTGAATATAAGGAATAGCCATTCCTCTTTTTCCAGGGTAGTCTCAGCAGAGCCATGTACTCTCTCAGGCATTAGTGATAGTTGTTGCCACGGCTGATGCTTGTTACCATGGCCAGACCAGTGTAATTGTTTTAGGCACTTCTTACCTGGCCTAGCCAGGAGTCTGTAATGAAGCATGGTCAGGAATAGTGAGAGAAGCCCAAAAACATATGTCTACACCACATAACTAGGATAAAGGATGTAAACGGGGAATTTTCTATAGCCCATGTGAATGCTTCAAGCACAAGGTTAAAGAAACAGTTAGGCTTTTAGAATTCTTGAGAACTTTTTAGAATTACTTAAAACTTTAGAATATTTAGACTTACTTAGACACATTAGGTAATGCAAAGTTGAACACTGTGGAACAGCACTTCCAAATTCCCCTGCACATACATACACCCTGCTTTTTTTGCTAGCATCTTTTACTGGTACATTCCAGTGGTCAACTGAGTACTTTTGCAGCAATATGGATTTTTTTTTAATTTGTCTTTTATACAGTCCCTTATTCAATAAAAAACAGCTATCACAGACATAACGATTTTTGATTAAGCTTAATAAGTGCATCAGAAACAATTAGAAAAGTCTGAAGTCTGGTACCTTCCAAACTTCATCCTCTTTTCACCTTCTCTTTCTAGGAATTTCCTTCCTATTCATTCTAGCTTGAGAAATCTTCCCATGCTATAAATATCCAATGTTCTACTATGGGGCCTTTTATTTCCCTCATTCCAATGCATTTGGAAAAAACAAATGTTTATCTTTTTAATGGAAAACATGGAATATTTAGAATGGAATGAAGAATATTTCTAAACACTGTACTCCATTTCAGGACAATCTAACTGTGAAAGTAAAAGGTTACAGAAATTTGTCGAAGAATGCTTAAGTGAAAAGGGGCATGATCTCTTAGAAGTGAGCAGTCCTGTCTTCACAATGGAGGGAGGATCCCTGCAGCTATGTGAACTGTCCTTGAGCATTCCTAGACCATTACAGAAGGGGAAGGCAAGTATGGTAAACAAGTAAAGGAGGGGGCCGACAAGCCCCTCCACGGGAACAGCAACTTTGCACCAATCGTGTATTCGCCTTAGGCGCATGAACAGACTGTAAACCAATCATACAGCTATTGCTAGTGCATGCTTATCGCTTGTCTATATATACTCTGTGTAAGCTCTAATAAAGGGAGAACGACCATACTCATATTGAGACTCATTGTTACTCCGGGTCTGTCCCCCCACTCCGACATCTGGTAGCAGAGGATGGTTTATTTCCGTGACTACCAACAGAAATTCAGCTATATTACTGCAACAATGTGGCTAATAGCTAGATATTGTCATCTGGGCAAAATTCCAGACCAGATTTAAAAATTCTGAAACTTGTGAGTGCTTCAGTACCAGAATTAAAATAGTTTTAATGATGATCAATGGGAACTTATTTGTTGCATGATGACACAGAAAGAAAAAGAACTTAAAAATTCTGAGTTCTAACCTTAACTTGAGGATGCCACAGTTTTTCGCCAAGGGTCCAATGCTTCGTTCGGAGTTGCAGCTAGGAATTCAAGCTATATGAACTGGCAAAGTTTGGTGCATGAGATTTTTGCTAGGGTCCTTCTAATTGATGGGAAAACAACTGTATTGTCGTAGGAGACTTTCATGGCTGTGGTGATTTTCCATGTGCTTGTCATTTTCACTTCTGTATGACTGCCTGGGGCAATCTTAAAATTTTAAGTAAATAGTTGTTGTTTGTCTGCATCACAACTTGATAGTTCTATCTTGGCAACAGAAAAAGATGAATACATAACTAAAAAGTCAATAACAGTAGTTCAGAATTTGCAGAATCACAGAATCACAGAATCGCTGAGGTTGGAAGGGACCTCTGGAGATCATCTAGTCCAACCCCCCTGCTCAAGCAGGGTCACCTAGAGCACATTGCACAGCATTGCGTGCAGGCAGGTTTTGAATATCTCCAGAGAAGGAGACTCCACAACCTCTCTGGGCAACCTGTTCCAGTGCTCTGTCACCCTCACAGTGAAAAAGTTTTTCCTCATGTTCAGATGGAAGTGTCTGTGYTTCAGTTTGTGCCCGTTGCCTCGCGTCCTGTCGCTCAGCACCACTGAAAAGAGTCTGGTCCCATCCTCTCGACACCCTCCCTTCAGATACTTGTACACGTTGATAAGATCTCCTCTCAGCCTTCTCTTCTCCAGGCTAAACAGGCCCAGCTCTCTCAGCCTTTCCTCATAAGAGAGATGCTCCAGTCCCCTAATCATCTTTGTRGCCCTTCGCTGGACTTGCTCCAGTAGTGCCACGTCCCTCTTGTACTGGGGAGCCCAGAACTGGACGCAGTACTCCAGATGGGGCCTCACCAGGGCTGAGTAGAGGGGGAGRATCACCTCCCTCGACCTGCTGGCAACACTCTTCCTGATGCACCCCAGGATACCAYTGGCCTTCTTGGCCACAAGGGCACATTGCTGCCTCATGCTTAACTTGGTGTCCACCAGCACTCCCAGGTCCTTCTTGGCAGAGCTGCTTTCCAGCAGGTCAGCCCCCAAGCTGTACTGGTGCATGGGGTTATTCCTCCCCAGGTGCAGGACCCTGCACTTGCCTTTGTTGAACTTCATGAGGTTCCTCTCTGCCCACCTCTCCAGCCTGTCCAGGTCTCTCTGAATGGCAGCACAGCCCTCTGGTGTATCRGCCACTCCTCCCAGTTTTGTATCATCAGCAAACTTGCTGAGGGTGCACTCTGTGCCTTCATCCAGCTCATTGATGAAGAAGTTGAACAAGACTGGACCCAGGACTGACCCCTGGGGGACACCACTAGCTACAGGCCGCCAACTAGACTCTGCACTGCTGATCACAATCCTCTGAGCTCTGCCATTCAGCCAGTTCTCAATCCACCTCACTGTCCACTCATCTAACCCACACTTCCTCAGCTTACCTATGAGGATGTTATGGGAGACAGTGTTGAAAGCCTTGCTGAAGTCAAGGTAGACAACATCCACTGCTCTCCCCTCATCTWCCCAGCCAGTCATTCCATCATAGAAGGCTATCAGATTGGTTAAGCATGATTTCCCCTTGGTGAAGCCATGCTGACTAATCCTGATCACCTTCTTTTCCTCCACATGCTTGGAGATAACCTCCAGGATGAGCTGCATCACTTTCCAGGGATGGCGGTGAGGCTGACTGGCCTGTGGTTCCCWGGGTCCTCCTTCTTGCCCTTTTTGAAGACTGGGGTGAATGAATGCAGATAAATATATTAAAAATGGGCAAGGATCCTAAAAGTCAGATCTGGGAATTTCATGACTGATGCTATTTCATCCACACTTTTGTTTAGTACCTTTTTTTCCCCTTGCAAGTTACATAATTAAGTTACTGTTAACTATTTTATCTAATTGGTATATAGCATACTAGGAAATTTTCAAGATTTTTCTTATAAAAATTGATTCAGGAGTTGCTCTTAGTGGGCTCTCAATCAGAAAACCTAAGCTCCAAAATGCAGAATCGTCACTTAATGAAAAGTAAGCAGAACCCTATCGACTGACCAGAAGTTTTGTGTTTTTGTCCTTGCTTACCTTATTATTAGCTTTCCTAAGTTTTTCAGTGTTTATATACTCTATAATAAGGATGGATTTCCTCTTTGCCAGGAAGAAGCTTAAAATTCCAGGGAACTTTGAGTTTATATGTGTAAAGAAATACAAATTGAACTGATTGTTTAAATATAAAGTTGAGTTTATTTTTGCAGGAACACGTTCTTTATTTTCTCCAGACTCCCCTCCACATGACTTGATGCTTTTATTTTCCAATCTCTCTTATAAAACCATTTCCACAGATCACACCTTTATATCTTTTCAACAGATTGAAATGAAGACTGTAATGTCTGTTGCTGTGGTAATTCAGTAGTCTCCTAAAGAACATTTTTCAGGTTCACCAGAATTTGTCAATTTTACTCTCCCTTAACTTAAGGGCTCTATAACAATGAACAGCAGCAAAAGCTTACTGGCTACTGATGCTACTGCCGTATAATGGGGAGAAAGACAGGGCATTATATTTACTTTAGTTAGACCATTTACATGACTAGCAACTGAATAAAACTTACGTGACTGAATAATTTTACTGCTGCTGACAGGATTAGTTTCACTGAAGTTCAATTAATTATGCCAGTTTTATTCTGCTACTGCTATAAGCTATTTGTCTAGCTTAAATTTCATACTTGCTACTTGTGGATTTTTATTAAGCCTATTTTACATGTGGATGAACTGAGGGTCAGAGAGGATTAGCGATTTGCCAAAGGTTGAACAATGCTCACTAACTTAAAGTCAAATAAACCCAAACAACTTTACTTACCATTCTCTTTTCTAAGCACACTCACAGAGAGAGACATTTTAAAATACTTTTGTAGAAAGAATATTTAGAAAATTAAGGTCCTCCACCCCAATACGAAAATTCAGGTAAGCAGAAGGCAGCATCCACTCCTGAGCTAACCTGTTTTTGAGACTGTAAGCACTAGTGGGGATGTGCCTATAGGCCCCTTATTAAGAATCAGTAAGAATCAGGAGAGGGCAGAAGTATCGCAGTAGAGAGAAAGGACAGTAAGAACCTAGGAACAGATGAACAAAATCACAGCAAGAGTTGAGAAAGTAGAGAATATAGGAACAGTCAGGTTAGTGTGATAGGAGGTGTGAATACCCATATGTGATGGGTATTCAGAAGAAAGTACAAATATGGCTTCCTGCTCAAAACTATACAGAAGCAAGCTCACCAACCCATCCAGAGTCAGGTCCATATTAAGATGGCTAAATTTGATTAGCTATGAAGACAGAGAGAAAGAAGCATTTTGGAAGTCCTCTGAACAGATGGATTCAAAGGGCCTGAATAAAAAAGTGAGGGAGAGACACTTACAGATGGCAAAGGACTTAGCTGTTTAGATGTTGTCCTCAACATCAAAAATAGAGTTCGCTATGCCATATTAAGGAACAGGATGCTGTGATCATCATTTCTGCATTAGGGGCTATGTTTTTCAAAATTCATGTTGTCTATATTATTAATTTGGAATTTTTTCACTGCATCCTGTCAATAAAATCATCCTATAAAAGACTGAGATTAGCCCCAATATTTCAAAATTCACTGGGAGCACTGTCAATACTTGATGCACCTCAACTGCCTTTCAGTTATTTCAAAATTCATGTTTTCAACAACATTTTCCTGGAAAACAGCTATTTGCTTTTATCATCCTATCATTAGGTATCCATTAAAGTACTCTCTTTAGGCTTCAGTAACTTCATCATTTATAACTTAAAGGTGTCTTTTTTGTTCTTTATCAGACTAACCTGTGATTTATCTTTTTCTTATACAATGTTGCCATCTTATTAGGTCTTCTGTTCTACTCCAGATTCTCACCCAGCTTTAAACTGCTTAGATTCTCTCATACTTGAGGCCTCATCACAAGCCTTGGTGTGATCAGATTACCATTCAAAATGCAATGATCCTAACAAACTGAAACTCAGTTTCTGTCTCGGATCTTCATCAAGCTTCCCGTCATTCTCTAAACTTGTAGGTGCTCTTATCTCTTTCATAGCTCCTTTTGCTGTATTTAATTTGTGATCCTCAAAAATTCTGTGCTTTATATACAGTTCATATCTTTCATTCATTTCCTTTTCTTGTGATAAGTCATTCTCATTACACTGTGCAAACAGTGACCTGAATTTACAGTCAGACTTCCTTTTGCCCAGTTCTGGGCTCCTCAGTACATGAAAGACATGGACCTACTGGAGCAAGTTCAGTGAAGGGCTACAAAGATGATTTAAGGTGAACAGAAAGCTCAGGGAGGCACTTATCAGTATTTACAAATATCTAGGAGAAGGCGTAAAGAGGACGGGGCCAGACTCTTCTCAGGATTGCTCCATGACAGGATGAAAGGCAATGGGCACAAACTGAAATACAGGAAATTCTGTCTGAATGTGCAAACACAATGAAAACATTTTTTCAGTGTGAGGGTGGTTGGACACTGACGCAGTTTGCCCTGAGAGGTTGCAGAGTCTCCATSCTGGAGAGGCGCAAAACCTGACTGGACACCATCCTGGGCTGCCTGCACTACCCGGACCAGACGAACTGCAGAGGTCCATTCCAACCCCAGCTATTCTGTGAGTCTGACTTCTCATTTGCCACATGTTATTCTAGTGGTTTGAATTAAATCTATGGTCAATCTGACCAACTTCAATGCTGTCTTTGACAGCTACACAGGCTTGAAAAGCTGCTCACTCCAATCATACCTTTAGTTGTATTAATTTCATTCCATTCATACTGGTTATATGATGAGCTTGGGCTCTGATGAGGATGTTAGGAGTCAGTCATTTAATCCCTCTTTCTCTCTTTGTCTCCTTACCCCAGTCCATACCTGGACCACTGATGCTCTTCTACTTTTAGACATAAGATTAATTACTGTAGTCACGTGGGGCACAGGGGGGGTTGTACTTTGGAAGACAGTTGCCCAAGCCCTTCACAGAAGGTTTCTGTTATTTCATTATGTATATGTGTTCAATCTGCTAGCACCCTTTTTCTATATTCATTCATGAATGCCAATGTAATAACATGGGATAACATGTTAACATGGAATCACTTGCCATTATTGACAACTCTAATTGCTTTTCCTACAACTTTTCCACAATTCAGTATAAAATTAAATGGATTTGGTATGAGATTCTGAAGTTTTCCCAGCTGCTGTGTCTCTGGTAAGACTCAGATGTACGTATGATACTGCTCCAGCTGTGCCAACATATTACGAAAAGTTTCTGGTCCACTAAGGTCTGTAAATGGAGCCATAATCTCCCCAGCCTGGCAGATGAGTTACAATACAAAAAAGATTTGACCTGATTTATGACACTGTTATTGCAGTTTTGCACCAGAATAACTCCACTGAGGGAGGATAGCATGTTTTTAATCAAAGTTTATTTCCTTTTCTACTAAATAGAAGAAAACAGTAGGAAGTGTACCGACAAGGGTTAGGCAAAAACAATACAGAACTTCCTAAATAAACTCTCCACCCTGAGGACAGGGGAAAAGTTTGATAGGGGGATTATGCAAAGTAGATCATTTCTGGCTGCCAAATAAATTTATGGATCTGGATATTTTCTTGATAATTTCTCAGTGCAAGAATGCTCCTAGCCCAGAACAACTAAACAGGTATTAAACTGAAATAAAAATGTGATGAGTCAGCCTTTTTTCTAGCCTTGATGTCAATGAAATGTGAGTGTTCAGCAACTGACAAATTCCTAGCTTTCATGTTTTTAAAGCAATTTGGGAGAAAGTGCTGGGTATTTTTATTACTATGCTTTGAGGAACATTCTGCAGTTTTATCGGTTCACTATCAATTGCTTAATTTGAGATGGTAAACTAGTGAGGGGAAAATGTTTGGTGATCTTGCCAAAAATAAAAATAAAATCTGAAATATGAACTGAAGCATGATAAGCAGAGTGTGAAGTCATGACATAAGGAAATAAATCCTAAGTTCACTGTTTCCTGGTGCTTCATTTAGGACAAAAGGAACATAATTATAAGAGACTGGAGTTTATTTAGTTTCATAAGCATTGCCAGCATATTCAGCATTGAGGGTTGCATCCATAGCTAAGGCAAACTTTCAGATTTTTGTTCAACAGGCCTATGTAAATTTATATTCACTGAGAATGTTAGAATCATATTCAGACTCTGTGAGTTGTTGATGGTAGAAGCATGTATTTTTATTTTTATTTCTGCCAAATTCTGCTGCAATGCATCTGACCTAATTTTTATGATGGTTTAGTTTTGGTTGTCACTTTTAGCCATATAAACTGGCCCCTCTAACAAAATATATTTAAGGGCATTAACAGATTTAAAGGGGATTTAATACCAGCTTTTTCAGAGAACAGAAACCCAATAAAGGATCAAAAATGATGGTGCAGCCCATGACAGACGGATCAAATAAGAGGAGGAAAAAAGGCCCCCTTGGTACTTGGAATCTAATTCACAGAAAAAAGTCAAGAACTGATTAAAGGTCATCTGAGAAGAGAACATAGGATTGAACAATTTATCAAAGGCTACCTTTTTCATATAACTAAGCTTCCAGATGAGAAATTAGAAAGTTCAGTGTAAAAGAAATTGTGCTTTTGTGTTATTAAAGGGAAAGGGACATACAGGTCAAGCATGGCAGGACCTTGTGTTCAGAAGCTGACTTCAACCAATGCATGAATAACAACTGTCAGATTGACATTCCCGTGACCAGTGATCCAGCTGAGAATTTTGATCCACTTTTATATTTTTCCACAAATACCAAGACTTTTATCCTAGATGATAATCTATGGCTGAAGAAGGAATTATTGATATATTATGCAGTGTATCTCTCCTGAACCAGAAGTACAAGGAGAATCTTGTCAGACAGTATTGCACATAAACCTATTTCATGAGTAATTTCTGGTGGCACTTCTTTCCAAGTATTATGGAAAGAACTTTCTTTTCACTTGAAATCTTCTTTATTAAGAGAGAAAACTACCAGGCATTTGAGAACTTATTTTGGAGCTGCGTCATCATTGCAGAGTGCATGCGGAGTCAGCAAAAGTATGAATGTTACTTCTTTGTGATTTTCCATGCAGTATCTAACTGATAGGAGTTAAAATGTACACAAAGTATAATTTCCTGCTCAGGACACTTTTCTAAGACTTTATAACTAGTTTTCCTGCAGTGCAACCTATCTCAGCCTGTCCTCCTCCAAAAATGTGTCAAAGGAAATAACAGTTCTGCAAACATATTCTACAAAAACATCTAAGGCACAAAGCATATCTCGGACATAAAATATTCAGCACAAGTTGAGCCACGTAAAAATGTCTCAGACCCCTGGAAATGCAAACTTGAAGAGGCCTACTGATACAGAACAGGTACCCATATTTCAACCAAAGTTATTATGTTGCAGTGAAGATCTCCATCCACGCCTCAACTTTCAACAGTGGAAAAATTCAAACAACAGTATAGGAATGATGCAACTGAAACCTTTCGAAGATGGTTCCTTTAAATACTTTTGATTTTGCATATAACTATGATGACAAACCATAAATAGCAGTGTCTTCTTATGCTGGACTAAACACCAGTATTTATTTCACACACAGCTCTACAGTTGTATTATTATGGTTATTGTTAATGATTGAGTTACAGTAGTCATGAGAGATTATAACTGAAGTCATGACTGCATTGTGCATTGACACTAGCTATATAGCAGAACAAGAAGTTCCTACCTCAAGTAAAGTTACAGTCTAAATAAATGGTGGGGGGGGAAGAGACATTACTAGAAAGTCATTACTGCAGTACTCTTTGTGCTTAGCACTCCATCTCCACACTACATTTCCAAAATTGTGAAATTACTTGTTTACAGCGTAGTTCAAAATCTTAGTAGAGAAACATTTACATTTTGAAGATGGCATTAAAGAAAATAATAAATTTCTAAATGACAAAAAGATGCTGAAAAGTGTAACTGGTATGTTTCCATTCCAAACTGAGTGATTGGATAGCTAAGCTGATCTACATTGACCTATCAGAAGTGCACATGACCTGTTTTTGGGATTGACTTCACTTGTTTGTTTTTATGGAAACACCATAACTAAATCAGATAAAAATAAGCAACTGTTAATGTAGAAGTGACTGATGAAAGCATAGTCAGGATGAAAAAAAACTGAACTAGATTCTTCAGTACAGACAGTTTAAATTATCAGGCAGCAGTAAAGAGGAAACTGCATGATACCAGAGAAGATAAGCTCACTAGCCTCATTTTTCATGTAAATGTTTTCTCTTTAAGAAAGAAAAGGCAGGTTAGTGAAATAAAGTAAGTATCTCTGTGTGAACATGTGCTGTTGGGAAAATGCCTATGGACATATTGGAGAAACTTGAAGGTTAACGTTTGCTACCTTTTGACTATGATCAAGTACTCAAAAGAGTACTCCTACAAAAGAGTAAGGAAAAAGACTATCCTGAAAACATCTGCAAACATATGTTGACGTAGGAGAATTTAGCTTTTTTTCTTTTTGGCAGGTGTTTATTTTTTCTACTTTCTGCAAAACTTGAGTAAGAAAAATCAAGCACACTTAAAGTTCATAAGAATCCCAAGCATTTACTGAAGTTGCAAAACTAACCTTCTTACAGAACAGCCTCAATCTCCTGTTACAAGAACATTTAATTGGTAGGAATACTCAAAGGAGGAAAGTACACTTCTAAAAGAAGTTTTCAAGTATTTTATTCCATAATGGTACTACTAACATGAAATGAAACCATGACAACAGTGATGGTGAAAAACATTTCTAGTGTGAGGCCAACTTTGAAAGGACTGTAATCTGAGTGACTCAGTTACACTGAGCATTTACTTCTGAAAACAAGTTCTGTCATTCTGTCACCTTACCCATCAAACCAGGTATCTGGATATCTAACATTTTCCTTTGTCATTAGCTACCCTGCTAAACTAGAGCTTTGGGGTACAAACTTGGAGTTTATTCTATTCCCTGGAAATTTGAAATTAGAGGGAACAGGCATGAAAATAAGCAAGGAGAAAAACCAATGACCAATCTTTGAATTGCTCCCTATGTCTATGAAACAGAAACCATAATGAAACTCCATAAATTTAAAAATGGTTAAACTTAACATTTAGATACAACAGGTGGAGGCTAAGTAAGGAATAAGAACTTAGCTGGAAATCCTGAGGTACTCTATTCCAATGTTTCTTCTTGTACTGCATATAGAACATTAAAAAGTTGTTTTTAAAGTCTATTTTTAAAATCAGTGTTTTGGCATTAAAAAAAATCTTACATAAGATTTTCACAAACACTAGAAGCTGTTATTTTAGCTCACTGAAGACTTTTAGCTTGATAGCTGGTCAAAAAGTGATGATGAAACCAAAAGATAGCTACTTTTTTTCCTGTCAATTATTTTGCATCATCTTCAGAGAATAACAAAAAATTCCTACACTGCCTTTTGTTACATATAACAGTGCCTTCCAAATCTTTTAGCCCAAAAGACCATTATATACCCTTGTTACTATATTTTTAATTCAAAATGGTTCAGTTAACAGCTACGGACCACTCTATCACAGCTACAACTTGGATATTATTACTCAGAATAAAAACACCACTCTCAAAACGAACACAACATTCTGAATGCTTTCCAGTCAGTTTTCATACCAGGGCCATTTTATTTCCACACAGCAAACAATCTACAGTTAAGTGGCCATGAGTAAACAGTAGTTGGCGTATCACAACATTATTTGCAATCACTCTGCATTAAAAAGACAACAGCGGTAAGATATGTACCACTAAATCTTGTCTTCAGCATCCATACACACCCACATAGACAAACAAGTTCACACATCACTTGGCTTCAACAGCCAACAATTTACCAGTGTTACCCAACTGTGTGGCCAACTTTCCATTGATGCGTATATGACTGCTACTAACATGAGATAAATTCTGCAGGAAATTAACTTCTGCATGCAGAGCAGCTGATGGAGTCTCAATTCGGAATGTCCCTAGTCTCACCAAAAAAACCCAAAAMCCCAAAAAAACACACACACAACCTTGTTCTGACCAGCAGAAAGTGTTTTGAAAAGATAGTTACGGCAATGCTTTTCAGTCAACTCGTCTCTTTAAAAGCATATGTTCTTCATAAACACAGTGTAAAATCCTCCAGATTTATAATGAACTGTGACTCCATCTAGAACTGCAGCATAAAATGTGTTGTTGCGTCTCCAGCTCTCAGAACACTCCAGCTCTCCCCCCGGCTGAGGAAATGCTCAGTGATACCTACATTTACTGTATCAACCATGGAAAACATACCAAGATTTTAGGCAGTGCAAAACAGAGCAACCCACCTCCAGAACACAGGCTGCCATGAGGACACTCCTCCTTCTTTTCTTCCACAGTATCTACTTCAGTATTATTGTCACCCTAACTTTTTGGCTGTTAAGTACAATACAGTCTTATCTGAAGCTCTATTTATAAAACAGTTAAACTCTGTCGTAACTTTGGATAATCAACACCGTGCCCAAGTTATCACAAAGCATGGGCGCCTCTCCACAGTAACTTGAACTGTGAAGTACCGTCATCCCCGGCTGTAAACCGAAGAACTCAAAGCCCAAAGGGTCGGGCTCTTACCACGGACACTTGACTGGACCCCAGCTTACTGTCTGCTTCTCTGCAGTGACTGTTGGGACTGTTACAATCCCACAGGCACAGAAACTCAAGTGCCCCAAAGCACCCTGCGCCGCTGCGAAGGTKGCAGCGCAGCCGGTTGCAGGAGCCACATGGCAAGGCCCTGCGGTGGCTCCTGGTCTCACGGGGTGGCCGGGGCAGCTGGGGTGACCATCGCCGCGGGGTGATGTGACGCTGCGGGGTGGCCCTTTAAGGGGTGTCGCGACCCAGAGCGCAGCCGTTGGTGCAGCGGCTTGAAGGGGCGCATGGCTGTTCCCAGCCCTCCTGGGAGCTACTTGCACCATCTATGGATTCAACTGCTGCCGGGAAGGGCTAGCACCTGGCCGGGGAGGGTCAAGCACACAGCAAGCAGCAGATAGAGACGCGGCCCTTGTCACAGCAGAGTGTGGAGGGGCCCGACCCTTCTGCTCCATGGAGGTTGTGCAGGGCTGGCATCAGCACACTGCAGGGTATATGCTCTGGCACCAACTGGTGCTGATGCCCTCCACACAGAGGAGGGTTCCCCCTAGACAGAGCTCCTTAGGGAGAATGCTGGTGAGGGGGCTGCAGAGAGGGCCTGGGCTCTCCCCCAAGGCTGGGGCAGCAGGGGTCTCTTGGGTCAAGGCCCTGAGTCACTAAAGAAGGAGCTGCAGGGAGAAGGGAGCAGGCTGTGCGCCATCAGGCTGTGCACAAAGGGGATATTGACAGGGTCTTCCTGGAAAATCAGCTGAGACACAAGCCTGAGCCACACAAAGCCAGGAAGGAGGGACAGCTGGAGGCTGTGGTCACACAGGTAGTGGAGGGTGGCTGTTAGGTTGGAGAAGGCTGGAAGCTTGTGACTTCTGGCAACAGGAAAAAGGCTTCTGCTCCACCTGCAGCCGTCCAACTTCAGCGTAAGTAGAGTGCCCCAAGCACTGGTGAGGACAAACAAGACATGTCGGGGACACATCAAAGCCAGCTGAGCCCAAACCTTGTGTCCACACAAAAAAGAGAAGGCATATGATAGTTATCATATGCTGCCTCTGGTGGCAGACAGAATTGCCCATCTGCCAACTCGATCTGGTGTCTCAGGAGGTTTGCTGCTTGCCAGGGGCCAGAATCCAAGGTGTTGCAAAGGGACTGCCACATCTTGTCTGGTCCTTGGACTGTTACCCCTTACTGCTATTCCACATGTGTACCAACAATACTGCTAGGGTAACCCAAAGCATACCAGGAGGGACTACCAAGTGCCAGATGAGGTTGAAAGGCATGGTGCCTGGGTGGTAGTCTTCTCAATCCTGCCAGTGATGGGGAAAGGATCAAGTAGAAGTGGTCTTAGCCAGCAGGCCAACACCTGCTTTCTGCCCACCTTCAACACCTTGCTTCTATGACCATAGGACCCTTTCTGAGGAGCAAGGTCTACTGAGCCTGAATGGATAAAACTGACAAAGTGGAGCAAGAATATCTTTGCAAACAGGCTTGCTGACCTAGTGAGAATTCCTTTAAACTAGTTATGCCAGGGGAGGATTACAATAATCTGAGGAGAAGTGAAGGCACAAGGGGTAGAGAAGATGTATCTGAGGGACAGCATGACAGGGAAAGATCTCGCACTTCCTCTGTAAAAATCTCATGACTTGAAGCTCATCTCAAGCCTGTACACAAATACACATTTCATCTGGAACAAGCAGAAGGGATCAGAAATGTATGCACTGTTGCAGAGCTATAATCTCATTGGAATTACGGAAGCACAGTAGAATAGCTCTCATGATTGAAGTGCTACAGTGGAGAGATACAGGCTTGTTAGGAAAGACAAGGTGGGCAAGCATGGAAGAGTGGTTGGACTAGACAACCTCTGAAGGTCCTTTCCCACCTACGTTTTGATTCTGTGATTCTTCACTCTGGACTATTGGTGACTCTTTAGGTGTCTAAAAATTTGTTTTAAAGGCAATAGTAGGTGACATGAATATAGACCTATGTAAAAATTTGTAACACAAATTTTAGAATTGGTATGAATTAGAAAAAATGGGAAAGTCTGGGTGTGGAAGCACCAGAAGGAAGGGCAGATCTAAGAATGTAATGTGTTGATTGCACCTAGCTCAGCAGGTCATCAAGATCACAGCATATCTGCAAGCAGTTTCTAAAGCTTTTTCCAGACTGGAAAAACAAATTACAGCCTAAAACAAGGGACTGTTTTAGTCTGGCTATGCTCAGACTAAAACATAGGATAGACTACAGACTGAAGCCATTACAAGATAATGGGGAGAAGATAAAGAACAGATTTGGAGCCATAAAATTCCCAGATGTGGACACAAAAGACAGCAAGTCATTAAGAATAAAGGAAACTTTATTAAGACAAAAGCATTTAACTTCATGTGGCAAAAGAAGGTTCAAACCTCACTGCATAGCTTTTCTAAGCACAGCCACATAGAAACCATCATTAATACCCTATTGGAGTACAGTATGTATGTGAGAGTGCATATGGGTTAGTATTAGATGTTTAAAGAGATTTAGCACAGGAGAAGCCAAATAGTTTGAAGTATCTTTGGAGCTAAACACTCTAATCTGCCTTAAGGACATGATGACATGGGCAAAATGAAAATATAAGAGTTAGTGGCTATACCAATGTAATAGAAGGGGTGAGTAATGAACTAGTGAGTGAAAGATCAAGAACAGTATAGGGGACAATAAACTGACTGGGATTTGTACTTAGCTTGGATCTGACTGATACAACTCACAACTTGGGCTTAGAAGACTCCAGGGTTTTGTATGGCTTCAAGTAGTTCTCTACAAAAGGAACCAGAAAGGCTCTTCTGCAAGGCTGAAAAGGGTCAAGTTTGATTTTGGGTTTGTATTTTGGAACAACTTGTCGGAAGAAAAGTTTAAGTTTTTAATTATTTGAAAGATTTATCATGTAGGCATAGTTTCAGCTTCTTCCTAAGGGTGATCAGGTTATGAACTTAAGAGTTGAAGCCTCTCAAATGGGTATGTTTGGTCCCTAATTCTTACCTGTTTTGTCATGGGTTTTGTGATTGCTTTGGGAGCGTTTGCAGATTACTTAGCAATCAGCATAACATAAAGGACAGCTATTTAAGACAAAAGATCTCTACCAGTTCGTAATACTGCAAAGCTACAGGGCAAATATATCGATACAGCTATAGCTTTTTAATTCTTCATCCTCAAGCTAGTCATATGGCAATTGTGTTAGAATTATAAACACAATTGTAATACAGCATCTGTGTACTTGTAACATGTGAGTCTGAAGAGGACTAGTAAAATGAGATTTGGATGCATAAAAATGACACACCATTAGAAGATCAGGAATGAGTAAGTTTCCTGGTGGCAGAGGGGGGGGAATAATTTAAAAGTCTAAATAAATGTCTTGTAACTAGTAAACATGCCAGATAGAGGAAGAAGGCAGAGAAATGAATTACCACGTTTTCCTTCCCCCTCTACACCCACCATGACCTTGTTTACCTGTCTGGTTTACGATGAAATCTTTCTACCATTGTTTGCTTCTAAGCTACTGATTTGCCATGCTTTAAGAGAATTTTATTTCATTTTTAGCAGTGAGTATTGTCTTTACTTTTGGTTTCGGCTTCTTCGCCTATTATCTGAAATTATCTTCTAATGTTTATGCACAAGGCATTAATATTACTAACATATGACATTTGTCAACAAGTCTAAGAGTGTCTTTCAAGGTGTAAGTGAAGATGATATCGACAACAGTATCTTGTTAATATTCCAGATTTTGTAAACTTGATGGTTAGGACATATCTACCTTTAAGTCTGCAAATTAGTTCTCAGTAGGACAGGCCCAAATCTAATGTTTACGATTGTTACACACACACACACGCACCCTTATTCTGCTTTGAATCTGTTTAGGAAACAACATTGTTTAGCTTCTGCAAAATTTTGACTGGACACTTATAACCCAATTTGCATCTCTATCAACTTCAACCTGCAAGTTCTAAATGTTCCAGAACTCCTGTAAGTCACCTTATTTGATATTGCCCTACTTTCTAAAAGATTCATGTGTAATGAGGTTACAAAGTTTGAGAAACCATGTTCCATATTACTTCACTTGGTTTAGTAATATGTTTAATACATTTTAATAAATACCTATCTTAGATAATCTAGAAGAAAATGATCAGTTACAAAATGAATGACTATAATGCTTAGAGATTCAGTATCAAAATTCAAATATGAACAAAATGAAAACACACTGCAGAGATAAAAACATGACAGTTTTTTTCTACAAATACTAGAAAATTAACAAACATGGATGATATACAGACATTTTTTTCTCTTTAATAATGGGAAAAACATGAAATTGGAGCTTGTGAATTATTCATGAAGCTCAATTTGACAGGATTTTTTTTTTTTTTTTAACCATCAAGCCATTGTGTTAATTCTATTCTGAGTGGAAATGTTGTTTTTACTAAGTTGCTAATTCCACAGGAAGAAAATATGGCTTATAACATACCTTCTAAGCCTGCTAGACCTATAGGTTTAGAAAAACATGATCTATGCTGCAAAGAGACTGAAGTAAGCTCGTAGATTAGTTCTGCTTTCATTTAAAAGGATCCACAGTTTCACAGAGAAAAATGTGAGGAAAAGAAAAAACACCTCAGAATTTGATTCTTGAGGGAATTGAGGAGACACTAGACAATTCCCTCTGTTTTTAAGCCACACATAATGTAAAGAGGAAAAGACTCAAATGGACTTGGACTACAGCCAGCCTGACTGGCAGGCAGCATTTGACACATTTAAAAATCATTTTCAAATAGAACTGTTTAAYAAAATGTAACTTCAGGAGTATTTTCCAGAAAACTGCCTAGTAGCTAAAATGAGAACTATATGGAAGAAAAACATCTGACACTCATATTTCCTTGGGGACTCCACCTTCCCTCTGCTACTTCCCTCCACAATGCTTAAAAAAAATAAATAAATAAAATCAGCAGTCCCTTAGGGTTGCTGAAATAGAGATTTCTGTCATATTTTTATAAAGTGTATAGAACAGCCTTTTCCTGGGGGGCAGTTCAAGAGGAGGTTGCCTGAAGGGGGAAATTTTTAGGGAAATTTTAATGCTTTTCTGTTTTTTTCTTCTCACAGTTTTGGGGTTTGGTTTTTTGTTTTTTGGGGGGGGATCTGGCAGCACTTGAGGCTAGCCCTAATTTTAAATAGYTTTAACTGTTACTGAAGTGCATTTTTTTTAATTCCTTTTGTCCACCAAGATAAGTCTGAAGGAAAAGCACACCACAAATTACAGGAATAATTGATAGGTGTTAGCAAGATTTCCCAAGATGAAACAAGTGTATCATGAATCAGCACACAAAATTCAATAGTAAATAGTGGCAATGCTGGTACCAGCAGAAACTGACCTGAGCAATGCTAAACAAAATCTGTTTGGTCACGGGAGTTTTACTGAAATTTCTTGAGCCATTGTACCTTTAACTGTATAAGTGACCAGGCACATTCATGAGAATGAGCAGAAGATACAGGAAAACAGGAGTCCTCTTCTAGAAGCAATAAACTTGGTATGCTGTTTGTCTGTGCATGGCACTATTCACAGTGAAGTGTAACAAAGAAATCAAAATGTTAAAAGGGCAAAAAAACCAAACACACTAAATATACTCACTTTGACAATGCTTTCACTGCCAGGATAAGGCCTGTAAACATGAACTACATTAAGAATTCTTCTTTGACCCCAAATACACTCTTTTTAAGATACTATTTTTACTCAAGTGGCAAAAGAAATTTTAGGGTAGTCTGGTTTCTGATAAAAAGAGCGCAAGAGAACAAAACTTCCTTTTAAAAATGTCCTATTTAAGCAATCTGCAGAATATTTTGAGAATTACTAAAATGTTACCCTAAAGCCAGATTAGACAGGAAAAATTCTTCTCTGTGCAGAGAAATCATAGCATGTCACTAGGTCAGTGCAACAGGGGCTTCTGGCATGTTTATCCAGGAGCAGTGACTGAGTTAATCCATCCAATTGAGATCCACAGCTGCCAGCACTGGAAGGGAATATACAAAAGAGCAGCCTTCAGGCTGCTCTAATTATATACATAGGCCAAGCTATACCAAGGAACACAGGAGTGACTTAAGGCCGAGTATGACCACACATGTAAGCAGACTCAAAGCTCAAGCTCTGCCTTTACCACCTTTAGGTGCAAGATGTTGCAGTCTGGCGCTGAATTAATGGCTGGATTGCTGCAATGATCTTTGCCACTCGTCAGTCTCTAGCAAGCTTGAAAGCAAGCTAGAGACTGACCACTAGATTTTCCAGGAGATACTGTGCAATCTCATATGACACAAAGTGTATTATGCTGGGCATCATAAAACATGGTAAAAATTGTTCATCGGTAAGGGCTCTGTCTGAGCTCACAAACTTCAAGACAGTACTTTAGAAAGTGCCTTAAGAAGCCTTGTACCAGAGTCGCAAAAGTCAAGTCCTTGTGGAATCCAATTTTGCAGACTAATTTCTTCACACACACGCACACACACACGCACACTGAGGTTTATTATTTAAATCATTTTGTATATATGTGATTACTTCAGCTCTTAAAAGACCATCAGAAAGACTCGTCAGCAACATTTTGCAAAGACAAAAGAGCAAAGGGAATACAGTGCTACTATTAGCATATCACCTGCCATATCGACAGCCTTAATTATATATTAAGGCATAAGATTTGGATACAGATTTAGCAGGTTTGGTCCCACAGCTCAAGCTCACCTGCCTAAGGCCAGGTTCACACAGATTTAACCACTGTTCCTCTGAATGAATAATGCTATGGAGTGCAGGAAACCTGATTGATCTAGCTTTGTATGCCTGCTTCTCATTTATCATACCGTTATCTGTATTCTCCTATAYAGCACACTGCAGAGTTTCTATATCAAATTCTTTATAAGTAGTCATACTGTTATTATAATAGTTTCTCTAACCTGATTCTCCTAGAGTCCCAGTGAGTCCTGCACTCCAAATTATTTAAACTGTTTACCAGCACCAAAGGTGTTTTTTTAATTACTTACATTCACCTTATCTACTTCTGTAGTTATAGCTTTTACTTCATAAAAAGGGCTAAGTTACTATCATCTTGGCCTGTCAGACAAGAGTTTCTTAAGAAGTCTTAAAACAATTAATATAATGAATCAGATGAAACACACAGTACAGGAAAACAAAGTGTCTCTTCTAGATGAGGCAAACTAATCAGTTGGGCTCAGTTTCACATTTGGGATGAAGATTTAATGTTTTTGTGCTCCCAAAACAGAAATTGGGATTTGCAATGCATGTCCCAGCACCCAGCATTCAACTGTAAAATTTCTTACAGTCCAGCAATTCAGTAAAAAAATGGGCCTGTAATATGACTTAAATTCTGAATGGTCCAATAACATGTTGACTGTAATACCTAAAAAACTCTGAAATTTAATAAAAATCAAGTTGATTGTTTTGACAAGAAACAAAACACCAATTCACAGTTTATAACAGAAATCTCTGCTAAGATTAAAACAGCCAAAAATTATCTATGAGCATCTTAATAAGGAAATGGATAGAAAAATATATTACACTCAGTAAAGAGATAAAAGCACACTGGTTGAGTGATTGCCTTTCTTGGTCTTATTTCAAACAAATCACTCCCATACCCTGTAAGAAAACACTGTTATTTACAGCTGGTCTAGGTATATAGTTACCTAACATTGTGGCTATTTTTCAGGGTGGGATTTGTTTAACAGTTCAAACTGTAGAATCACAGAATAATTTAGGCTGGAAGTGACTTTTGGAGGTCATGTGGTGCAATCACAATCTGTTCAAAACAGGGCCATCCTCAAAGTTAGATGAGGTTGCTCTTAGAAAGGGGAAGAGGGGCAATGAGGTTCCCCCTCTGCCCTCTCTTCTCCAGGTTGGCCAAACCCAGCCCCCCTCAGCCTCATCCCTCATGCACCCCAGCCCCCCACCTTCTCAGTGGCCCTCCGCTGGACTTCCTCTGGCTTGTCAAAGTCTTTTTTCTACCAGAGGGCCACACGATACTTAAGATGGAATCTCACAAGTGCTGAATAGAGGAGAATCGTGTATTATTGTGCTCAACTACTCTATACATAATTCAACATATTTATAGGCATATGTATATGGCAAACACAAAATTACTGGATTCAAAGATCAACTTCTGTGATTACAGTTATTCAGAGGACGTCTATGTTAAGGTTCAGATTGTATTACTGTTGGCATCACAAATTAACATTGAGAAATGAAGAACACAAGGATGATGAGAATACACTGCTTTTACTGGAATCTCTCATTGTAGACTAAGCGCAGGGCTCAGATGATGTATTCTGTAATGGAGCCCTCAGGTGTTCTAGCTCTTTAAGAATATATTTTTAAAGTCATGAGAAAAGGCGAGATGGAACCTCTGAAGCAGTCAGTGTCAAGATGCATCAAGGATCAATTCTGGGTCCAGGAACTAATGGAAATATGAGATACCTCAGTGATATTTTTCCCCTGAAAAGACAGGATACTTTCATTAGCTGATACTATCTTCCCATGTTTTTGACTTGGTCCTCTAAAAGAGGACAATACAATGTTGCAAGAAATATGGCAATGAACTTTACAGCACAGTGGCTGTATTAACAAGTTACAACCATGGTCGTTAAGAAATTAGTTAGTAGTCTAGACTTAATTTCTTGTAGAAAGATTTGTCTGCAAAACACAAGTCTACCTAACATTTTCTTTGACATCATTTTTAAGAATTTCTCATAGCAATGAAGAAAGGGCTAAAAGCTGGGTATATTTTGTTCAAATTTTCTGTATCTTGGAAGTTTGGGGAAAACCGATATTATTTAAGTGAAATATGTGCTTTTAGAAAGAACAGTGAAAGATGTATTAAGATACTGTTTGAAATTATATTATTATTGCTGTAAAAGAAATGCTTCAAAACTATTTATATGATTTGTAAAATTTAAAATGAAGTTGCTTTATTTGCAAATGTATCATTCACATACTTAAAATTTCTGCATAGCAGCATATAGCTGTGTAAGGCCCTTATTAATAGTTTAAATTAGGCGTTTGCAAAGTCTCTAGGTTTGTCTGAAATTATTGCACTCTGATAAAGCAATATTGAAGACTCATATTTATTATGAAATTTTTATATGGATCCAAATTCTTAATAGCATGAGGCATTAACTACACTGACATGAAAAAAATATTTATAAATACACATAAATGAAAACAATGTACAAGTGTGTACATTAACTTTCTAAGCTTGCGCTAGAAACAGAAGTTTCTTGTGCATCTATATAAGAGTAGATTTCTACTTACATACTATTTGTGGGATCTCCAGATAAATCTTTTAAAATTTTATTTATTAATAGCATTGCTCCAATCTATTTTCATCTTTTTTCCTTATATATTTTTTCAAAATGTGTGCAGGAAAAACTCTAATCACTAGTGTATTTGCTAGTCTTATTTCAAAAGTAAAGTCTTATGTTTACATATAATAAATTTGCCTGAGGTGCTTTCTTGATTAACACAATTATATACCATGTTTTTCATTCTGAGGTAAGTTTTGATTAACAAATTTTGATTAACAAATAAATACTTCAAGTATTTCAATCCCTCCCCACCCTCCTGCAAGGAACACAGAATATGTGAGGGTTTTTACCTTAGCCATTCAAAGTTTCCAAATATTTAACACCTTAATGATGATTGCATTCAATAATTTTGGCAACAGGATAAACGAACAGGAAACATGAAATATGTTCTCATTTTACATCTACACTGAGTTCACTTTTGGCACAGAAGTTAAAAAAAAAAATCAAAAATGAGAATGATTTTAAGAAACCAAAACAGATTTATAATTTTAAGTTAGCAACAAATTACTATTGCTAAAAGAAAGGTGAGAATTTCACCTCTTTACCAGTCATGTTCTGTCTTTTTTGATTCACCTGTTTTAATATTCTGGAGAAGATAGGAGCCTCTTTAGCATACATTTTATAGAGTAATGCAAGTGTTGTATCAAATGGCTGTAAAGTTGTGTGAAGCTCCATTGACTCCTATGGACTCTGCGGGGGTGGAAACATCTGCCCAGTTGGATCAGATTAAACTATCTTTACTAAAGCAAAAATGTCAATGACTTAAGGAAGGGTAATTTGCAGTATATTCTACCTGATTCATCTGACAGTTGAATGAAATTATAGAAGCTGCTTATCTAAGTGTGTTTTATTATCAGCAGAAAAATTTCTTGGCATACCAATTATAGTTGATAGCTCTACTGATCTTGCTAAATTGATGAGATTAACATAATGACTAAATTTATTGCAGAATGTTAGTAGAAAGAAGTTTTAAAATATGTTCCAAATATGTTAACAGTTAAAAGGAGACTAATAACTGTGTATTGCTGGTTCTAACAATTGTTTTTTAAGAGGATTCAGTTCTTGTTGGAGCCTCCATATGGATTATAGACAAACACAAGGAACAGTAGGAGTGAATCATTGCTGACTATTTGTATATGCACAGATTTAGAAGGAAGACTTCAGGGTATTAATTCATTTATCTCCACAACATGTTGGCCTTGGATATCCCAAGGCTTGACAATCACAATGAAGTGGAGGACAGCATTCATCCTTTTATATTAATATATAAATTAAGCAATTACATTTTGCGTAGACAGCTAGCAATCATAAAAGTGGAAGGGAACTAGATTCATCTGAAAGAATAAAAAGCTACTTTTTCCATTATGCAGCAAAAAGCTTCAGATAAAAATGGTCTCAAATCATGTACCATTTCTGTCTTTTCCACAGATGTTTGTAATCGTCTAAAGTGAGAAGTATGTGCAATTTCCTAGCCACTTACTATTTCTAGGACATTTAAAATATTCAGCTCTTACAGAAATATGAGAATATTCTCAATATTTATCTGTATACTAATATTCAAAAAACACACTCTTCATGTTTACCATATAAAAGCATGTTTTTAACCCCTAAGAAGCAATTAAGTTTAGGTGAGCAATATATGAAGACGGAGGGGAGGAATAATAAAAAAAAAATCCCACATCAAATTCCGCTTCTGTATTACTTTGCAAGAGTATGATTAAAGTCACAAAAATACTCAAAATTTGCAAAGAAAAGTCAATAAAGAAGATAGTTTAACCCCTTCTTTGTGTATCATACAGTCTTTTAACTATATGATCACATACTGTTTTATCTAGTCTTCCACAATGCAATGTAATGAATACGCAGCTGTTCAGTGTTTATTTTTATTCTCTTTATTCTATATCCAGCCACAAAATACAAAAATACAGTAACCTACCCTAAACTTCTCTGAAATGTGAAGTTATTATTTTACAAATAGCTATTTTTGTTGTACGTCTATCATGGTTCCTAAATATTCCACAAACATTTATACCTTTATCTTCACAAAATGCTGGTATTATTTTTTTCCCCTCAAGTTCCGCAAGTTTCTCAATACAGAACTTAGGCAAAGAGGAGCCAAAGCCAAAATGGTCAAAAGGATCCATTAATTTTGGATACCTAACTTCAGATTCCTAGAACTTGTTTTTTCAGGGCACTTTACATTTTTAACTCTACATACATAAATATCAAGGACACACGCTCAGAGTGGCTTTTGTTATTGTGTAAGCACTTTTTGCAAATATGGTTGCCACACTCATGCTGAATAGACTGTCATTCTTAACTGTGACCATGTTAAAAGAAATTTTGTATACGTGAAGGAYAGTGATATAAAAAAAATTACGGAGAGAAGTAAGATGTGGAAGAGCCTAACTAAAATGGATCACTTTAAACAGTTAAGAAATTGCAGGTGGGATAGGAGAAACAGAGTACCATACAGCACATGCTTATAGGTAATTGAAAGAATTAACACATTCCTAGTAACGAGCAAGAGAGTCTAAAAAGCAGAAGCAAGGGGAGATAAAACAACACTGCATGTAATTCTTTATATATCCACTGATTATGTCTAGCACTGTACCAACAGCACGTACATATTAGAAATCAGATAGTATGAAACATAGAAATACATACAAAAAGTGGTCTTTAGTGAATTACATCCCATTTTTTCAAAGATGGGGTCATTTATTCAGCTACATGTTTCAACACGGGACATTTACTGCTTATTCAGGGTATGACTGAACTGTAGTCCTGTTCATGTTCACACAGATTGCTTGGACTAGCAAGTCATGCTCACAGAAATAATCAGATTATGTGTATACTTACCTCTTCTCTATAGCAAGCAAATAAGGGAAACTTCAGCATGCTTTCGTTCCTTCTCCTTAACAGAGGTTAAGGTATAAATGCATAAGAGACATTAGTTTAAAAATTATTAGTAATTTACAGACAGTCTGGACAACATCTAACCCTGCCCCCACTCTCCAATGATAAAAAGGAGACATCTGGGAGCATTTGAGGGCTTTCATAAGATACTTCTGAGGCTGCACACTACCCTGGTGACAAAATCTACCTCCAGATATGCAGTTCTTCAAGCACTCCCATCTCATCTTTAACTGTTTCTATATCTGAACAAATGAAGGTAGCTTTAAAGATCTTGTATTTATCATAGAGTCATTCAGCTGCTCAACTAATTTAACTGCTTTCATATTACATTTTGGAAGCTGACTACTTTCAGTTAGCATCAAAACTGGGCAAATAATTTAAGATACTGTATTCTACTAGCAATAGAAAATACGTCTGTTACAGTCATGGTAATGTGATTGACAGAAATGGATAGGCTTTAACCAAATCACCATCACAGAAAACCTAATGAATTTTGAAATTTAAATAATATTTTTATTGTCCAAGGTAAGAAAAATTAAACTGTTAGAAATGCTGATGTATCAACAAAGCGAAAAAAAAACCCTGAGCAACAGATATACAGATTAGATAATTCAAAACACTAACTGATCAAGAACTGTCTCTCAAATTGAAGCTATTATGAAAAAAAAAAAAAAAAAGCTTTACATACCCCCCCTCTCAAAAAAATTACACAAGCGATATCATCAAAATTGGTCTGAATCAAGGCATTTCTGACAAACAGCTCTTCTTAATTAGTATTATTAACAAATTATTAGGACTGTAATCCCAGGAAAACTCAAAAGAATTGGACAATACTTTATGGAATATTGAGAACTATCTTACTGGTTCTGCTTCTTTGGATCAATGTTGTCTGCTCTATATGAGATTCACAGCATGGATCAGAGAATAGAAATGTGTCCTTCTTAAAGGTTTTAATATTAAAGTATTTCATATTTTATTTCCTATGGCAATAGTATTTTATTAAAGCAWGAAGTAAATCGATAAAATAATATTCGTACTTTTCCATTTAAAATATTTTTTTCGGTATTTCCCTTTATGTGACAGCACAAAAAGACACAGACAGTGGAATCATGAAGAACAGTGTTCAACAGGTGTTTTATCTTCTCCAAGGTATATGAAAACATATTGAGCAAAAAAGAAAACTAAAGATGTCCCTGAGGAGCCATGGGGTCCTCAGTTACTCTTAGAAAATAGTAGAAGTGTCAAAGAAACAGAAAATAATTCATTATAACTTCCTATTAAATTCCTGTTTGTTTCCCGTGAGGAAGTTCAAGCTTTGCATTTTTCTCATCTACAAAATCAATGGAACCAAGGCTTTATCAAACTTTACCAAATGAAATATAACCATGTGACTAAAACATAGTTACGAAACTCCATAGAAAAGCATTTGAATTATCTCCTTTAAATTTGGATTATGCCATAGAAAAGCATTCATTTTATCTCCTTTACATTTGGATTATGCAGCGCAGTCCTCATCCCACTTTTAGAGCTGGTCTTTGCAGAGAGGAACAATCGCTAAATCCATTTGCAAAATCTGGGAACAATGTTCATTGTTATGGATTGCCAAGAGATTTATGCCCTACTCTTCAGTTTAAATTGAAATACTAACATTCTTTTCAAGCCAAAGAGTACTTAAAAGTTTGCAGCTGTCCATATTATACAACCTTGTTATTCATTTCTAATTAGCTATACATAATGACTGCTAATCCTTCCGTTAATTAACCCTGCCTTTAGGTGAAAAAACTTTTTACTTTGATTAAATGAGTTTGGTTTATTAGATCTACTTCTCCCCTCCCTTTTTGTGGCCTCTCTGAGAACAGATGGGAAAGACTCTTACAGCTACAGGAATATCTCATATTGCCATTCTTCTCACTTCTCTATTTATGTCATTGTGTTACCTTAGTAAATATCTTTTGTTGAGAGAAACAAGGGGTTGATTTTGAGTTCTTCAGAGGTTTTTTCTTGTAAACAGTGAATGAAAAGTTATTGGATTAAGTTGTTATGTTTTAATTTATATAGTGCTGTAAAATACATCTTCATTTCCTATAGAGAAAAGCTATATGAATTATGATGCATTTAATACCCAGGCCAAAATATCCAGGATGGAATTGGGTCATAGTGACAGGGTAGAAAACTCCCTCATCCTCTTAGAAAGTCAGATATTTTTAATGACTTTTTTTTTCTTTTAATGAGTGATAATTGCATATGGTGCATCAGCAAGAGGTTAAAACAACAAGAGCTTGATTACAAACATTTTTGGCTTACTGCATCAGACATGAAATGCATGCTAGCCCCATGCAAACCATAAAAATAAAACAGAACTGTTACTTCAACATCAAGTATATCTTGAATTCTACCCCAGAGTCTCCAGTGCTATTTATTGTACTGCTGTCTCTTGTGGGTGGGTTGGGTGTGTGTGTGCAGAGATTAACACATCGCCCAGACTCTGATTCAGATGTCAGATGGAGAAGATTTTGATGTTGCCTTGGAGATTATCAAGGCAGCCATGATATTCTTGTTATTTTGACATTTTCCAGGACAGCATGGCTCAGAACATCTAATGCTTATCACTAACGTGTAATCGATACATATATCGCCTTCCCTGCAAGGCTGTTCCCAGAAGCTCTAGCTAGATGAGTCTTCACATAATGTACTTTCCTAGGAAAAAAAGGGAATCACCTTCTGGCCTTTTGGATTTTTAAGAGGCTTATTAAAAATCAGCAGCAACTCTTATTCAAGTATATAGGAGCAGGAAGTCTGAACACGTCTCAAAATCAAGGTGAGTCGAAATTAATCAGCAGAGTTGATGGCTGTAAACAGCTGTAACCACTACCATTAAATATTGGACAGGGGAAGAAGTTTTATTAGCAGAGTTTAGTGAACAGAGCTATACGGATGTATACTGTAGAAATAAATTCATAACACTGCAGTCTGTAATTGCCTCACTGAAGTCCCTCTAAGCAGACCTGCAGCTGGTTAGAAAAGAGTGGCAAACAGGAATGTTCTGGGTCAGCTGGAGATTGAGAGATCTATAATCAAAACAGAACTGACTTTTCTGCTATCTTATTCTTGCCTATGGGGGGAAATCTTGACAACCTGATTTTGTTGGTGGTCACTGAAACTTCAACAGGTAGTTTCAAACCATCCCCTTCCCTCCCCAATTAAGAGTTTGCTGAAGACTTTACAGATTTGTAGGTTAAGCCCCTTTTCTAATAGGGATTACTCCATATGCCATATCACACAGAAGTTGGAATTGCCTTTCAACCTGCTACTAGACATGTTTCCCTGGTGGATATATTTTATTGGCATTTCCTATTCTCCCATCAGGTACTGATAAGGATGAAATATGTATAGAAACCATCAATATTCACAATAGCCTAAATGAAATAAGGAAATCTTGTGAGAATATCTTTTTTATAAAAGAAAAAGGGAGACATCACGTTCTTATATGTGAAAGCACTCTCTCTGCCCTCTTTTCCAAATACAAGCATATGAATCTTGGAAACTGGGTGACCACTGCATTATGCTGTATTAGAAGTTATTCTAGTCATCTGTCCCTTAGAAATATAATCAGCTGGAATTTCTGTTTAATTGTTCAGCCTCCCACTTTACTGAAAACACTGCCAATTGACATAATATGAACAAGAGTAGGTATTTATAGGTACTATAAGAGCAAATATAGGTATTAAACAGGCAAATGTACTTTATATATTCGTAGTCTCAGCTGCCCTCCTTTCAGAAAAAAACAACTGAAATAATTTCCCGCTTTGGATTGTGCTTCAACAAATGCTGACAAACCAGGTATATTTGTTTTAAATGTGGCTGTTCTCTTTTGCTTAAGAGGGCATCAGCTGTTAATTATAATAAACAACTCCAATTAATATTCAGTCTCCCCTCACTTAAGTTTAGGATCACTCTGACGTGGTAGTAGTGAAGGAAAAATATTATTGTTCCATTTATTAAGACTTCTACTGAAGTGGGAAGGGGAAAGCAATAGCCAAATGTAGAAGCAAATGCATTGCTGCCTGAAGTGAAGAGGTTATTTCAAACAGCTGTAAAGGATCTGGAAGGCTCCTTTACTTTATCATGTTTTAACTGTGCACCTATAGCAAATATATACGACGCATTTCTTAAGTGGGTGTCATATCTTTACGGAAGGAGGTGGTGGGGGAAGACTCACYGTTCTAGGCAGTGTTAGCAGTCTCTGGTCAGCACTTTTGCAAGCATGTCGAGCCTTCGCTGGTGCAGACCGAATATTTGCCAGAGCTAACTGCTGTGCCAGTTTGTTACCTAAAACAACACAGCATTTCATCAATAGCATTTTTATTCCATTTAATAATGCTCTAAATAAAAGCATCTACTGGGGTAGCACAGCATTAGCAGTTTTTCAGCAGTTTGCTTTATTTATACAAGGCCTGGGTCTTCCTTCTATAAAAAGGAAGGCTAATTAAATAGATTTTAAAGTGAAGTAAAGCAGTGTGGATTTACTGAGATTTTTTGGAAATGGTGAAGAGAAACCTGCAATAACAAAAACCTTTCCAATATTTTATTTGTGTGTTTAGCTGAGGAGAAAGCTTTGTCACTGGGACGGCTTAACAATTATAACTTTTCTTGCACTATCCTTTATCCATCTGAAGATTCTACTTGCTAATTAATTTTGTTGAAGCATCCATTTTAAAAGTTTCTTTGTTCTTTCCATTCCTCTTCCTTTATCTATCACTATTAATGCTAAGTACAACTTGTACTGTGTTTTGAGTCAGTTTTTATTTTCCAGTCAGACTTATTTTGAATTTCTAATAAAACTTGGTAACTGTCTCAATGAAGTCTAATGCCCCAAAATATTATATATCTGAGTATATATCCTAAAATGGGTTGAGAGAGTTAAAAAAAAAAATTGGAAAAAAGGAAACTTACAAAATAAAAGTATCCAAACTGCAGTTTTGATTTTAAAATTAAAAAAAAAATCAGAACTTTTTAAAACCTAAAATCTATTGTTAATGCTTATGACCAACATTGTTTTCAGTAACATTTATAATATCAATGTATTTATCATAATTTTGTGAAGAAAAATATTCCTGCAATGCTATTTTCCCCTCTCTATAATTGGAAAAAAGCTACATCTACTTTGTGAAAAATTAACAGATTTTATTTGAGAAATTTATACCAACTATAGCATGCACTTTGAAGGTTAGGGATAAGCAAAATATATATATCTATTTTTTTATCTCCAGAGTCCTGCCATGAAGCATGAAATATGGCTCAGATTCAAGTTTCTGTTACTGCAGCATTGAATGAATCTCTAAACTTAGAATGTTCATTTTAATTGGAGCATTACGTATATAATGTAATTTTGAGGTTATTTGTACAGCGATTAATTTTTTCCAGTAAGACACAGAAGTCCCTTTACAACATAAAAACAGTAACTTTCTTCTTTCATCTAGTGTGTCAGCTCCCTGACTGCTTTCCTTCTATTTTTATATTTGTGTATATTTCTTGTTCACTTGTAGGAAGAAAGGTGACAGCTTGGTACAGCCATTCCAATAGACTTGCTCCTGAGTATTTTAGGGAAGTTGGGCTCCAGCACGGGAGGCTCCTGTCCCCATTAGGTGATCTGTTGTGCTAGGACGTCTTTTTGAGTACTTGGTGTCATCTGACTAATCCTAAACTCCACTCGCTTTATCTCATTTTCCCTTGCTATCACCATATGCCCTAAATTGTCAGCTAGCAAATTGTTTCAAAAGATTGTTCCTCCTGCAGTCCTTATGCTTTCCAAGCTTGCTATTACACAAATAATAACATGCATTTTTATAGGCTCATTTTACTGTTCAATTTTCAAAATTATTTCTATAAACTAAAGGCTACTGAGTCATTTTGGAACCAGTTTGCATTGCCATATAATTCTGGGGCAGATCTGCCGCCTAAATTAGGAAGCCATGCCACATAATTTAAGTCTAATGTGTTCTGAAATACCAGGAATCTTAATATTACTTGGCTAATTTCATGAGCTGAGAATATTTCATCCTCCACCTAGTAGAGTTCATAGGATCCAGATGGATGAGACATCAGCAAGTTGGAAGTTAGTTTCTGCTGACAACCTACAAATCTGGTTTCCAAGTGTACACTGTTATGGATACTTTTTAAATCAATGCTGTCACCTAGAAAAGAGTTTTGTATAGATATGTCTCTCATTCCCATTTCCTTTGATAGGCTGAAAGACAGGTACCCTGTTAAAGACTCTTCACTCTTACTGAAGTCAAGGGGATGTGAAAAGCTAAGGAGAAATTTTTGAAGCTGTATACTATGGTGTCCTCTATAAATTCATGCCTACTGAGTTATTAGTGAATAATGAATATCAGCATAACCATTCCAGAGCTTCTATTATAACAATTCACAAGATTTGCCTATCGCAAATTCCAGTTATGATATGATTTAACATCTACTGTATTTCCATAATAATCTTGCTGAATGAATTGCACACCTCAGTTGCCCTCTTTCTCTGTTGTGCAGCTTTAATTGTTACAATAATACCCTGCACGAGTATTTTAGAGGTTGTAAAAGACACTTCCAAAATTTCAGACATCCAGTAGGTTACACAGAAAGTGCCACCTTCTCTGATACAAGCAGAAAAAAAAAAATGTACAAGACAGAAAAATCAAGAAAAGCCTTTTTTAGTCCTAGAAGAACCTGCCCCACTGCAATTTTGGAGCATGGAAGCAAGAGTTAGGAAACAATCTCTTTTTTCCCAGGTTACCACACCTATGGGCCTTCAGTCTTTCAGGTCAGTATTTTATTCAAACTGCATTCAAGGCTTTCTCTCCTGCTGAAGGTCTCCTTCTGCCCAAGACTGAACAAGCCCAACAGAAAAGAGTTGTCTGGGGGATTCAAAAACTAGAATTCTAAGAAGTCCTTATTGGATCCCTATGAATTTCCATGTTTTACAGGCATATAATTAGCCCAGCTAGGTAGACTTTTCACAAGGAAAGGAGAAAAAAAGCACATGCATTCCTGACAAAAATTTATTTAATAATTACTGCTCTAGAATATGGAAGACTTATCTTTTAACAAAAACAAAGAAAAGAATAGCTTAATATTTTTAATCATAAACCACCTACATATTTTCTTAGCCTTGCTATTGGTTGTTTGGACTGAAATTTCACCAAAACAAGGCATACCTAGCATAGAAAATTTCTGCACAAATGGTGCAACACAGAACAAGATCTTACAACAGAAAATGGCAGTTATTCTTTGTTACAGGCAGTGCTATCAGACTCCTCTGTGGAATAAACTATGAATGAATGGGTAAAATTCACTTTCTAAAGGCTCATAATTCCACTGAATTACAAGAGATTTTCACCAGAACACCCAAAGACATTTCTTCATGAAAATTATTTCACCACATTTTTCTTTTGCAATAGTGCTTAATGCTAGAATCTTTCAGAGAAATTCTTGGACAAAAATATGAAGTAAAAAAGGAATTATAAATTCAGACAAGACTACTCTGTCTTAAGGTCTGCTATCAAATAATCTAGAATTTCAGACCTTAGAATATGATCTACTTTTAAGTGAACTAATTTAATCACAGCCTGCCCATGATCAGTTTCATAGTGGACTTGGAAAATTTCTAAACTTAATTACATTTACCAAGGCAAATGTTTTCTACGTACGTCATTGTGTCAGACAAAGCGAGTATAGGCAGTTACACTGCAAATATCTGATATTGTTCTCTGAGCAGCCTCATACATGACCTGAAGAGATCAGGCCTTTCTCGGAGAGAAAAATCATTTGTACTTTCTCCAACCTGAACTGTGGGCTTAGCGGAGCCTCACAATCCATTCTTGACAAATTATCTATTCTCTATTGATCACATAGGACTGAAGAAGTCAAAGGTGAACCTTTCCTGGGTTGCTTGTTTATTTTGTTACTCTTGGCTTTTTTACAGCATTAAATGTCAGCAATACTGCTTAACAAGCTGCTTGTTACTGACAGAACCACACAAATATTTCTTGTACCCTAATTATGTAACCTATGTCCTTAAATTCAAGGAAAGATGCCTTGAATATTTATTCCTCATAGCTCATTCCATAAATGTGGCTGCTATGTTGCAAAGAACAAAAAGTACTGGGGTAGGCAGTTACAGATTGCAAGGCTTTATTATCTGTCATTTTATTAGGATAGCACTCTATTTTCATAACCACTACACAAAGTCACAGGAAGATGTGGCTCTTATAAAAGACATATCTTGTATTTTTAGGATGTCAGCAGTTGGAAGTAGTGAAAATACCACTTTTAAAACTATTTGTTCAGCACTGATATTAAAGAATGAACTGAATACTTTAAATCTACCTTCTTTTCAAATAAGCCTTATATGGTGAAAATCTCTAAATGTCTGTGAATTACTTAAAACATTTCATTGTCCAACTTGCCCAAAGCCTACATCAATGGGAAAAAGTGAGTTTGTATGAACTGAAACCTGGTTACAATGGGAACACAAGGTAATTTTTTTTTTCCAATCATCAACATAATCCCAAAAGGTGAGGTTTTATGTAGTAATCAGACCTCTCTGGTATTTTTGCCTCATTGAGTTGTATAATGCTGCTATTCTTGTAAGCACTTTGACCTATAAAAGCAAACCACAGCAACTAGAACCAGCCAGCAGAGACTGAGGGGACTCAAGAGATACAAGCAGATTATTAATGTTTTTAGTTTTGGGGGTATGCCAAGCTATTTCAACAGTGAAAGATAATGGAGTGCAAGTAAACAACAGTATGGGTGAATTTATATTAAGGGCCTGAGACACAAAATTAGGAGCTGAGTTTTGAACCTCATCACATTTCGAGTGTGCTCAGACTGAAAGCTCTGAGCACAATCCATTGACAGAAAAAATTGCAAATGACCACAAAGACCACAAAGCAAAACATGGCAAACATTCAGCTAAAACAAGATACAACAGCACAGATGGATGAAAGGTACAGTAGCACAGCACAGATGGACCAAGTTCTGTTCAACTGCAGGAGGTTAACCCTTGCTTGGATTTTTGTTTCAATTAAATTGATCTAGAAATTAATCCCCAACATGACTGCTCTGACTTCAGCGCAAAAACATTACAGAGTAGAGCTGTGTGCAACAATTTTTATATTAAAAAGTCAAAAGACTTTTATCTCAATAATTTTAGAAATGAATGTTCTTCATTTAGAAAAAGCATGAACATTTCAGGGTCAGCATGAAACTTTTCTATTAAGTTTTGGTCATTCTTTAATAAGGCTTGTCTTTCAAATGGGGAAAAGTTTAGAAACACCAATGATATCTCTTTTGATCCAAATGTGCTCACCCAAACATTTTCTTGGAAACCAGCAAACAACCCCCCCCCCCCGAGGTTTCTATTGGGTTCAAAAGAAACAGGATTATTTCCCACTGATTCATAGATTGGATATGGACATGTTTCATTCACCTACTGTGTTACAGGGGAATGCGAACAAGATCACTACCTAATGTACTGGTGTTATCTTAGTTATAGATCACCAAATATACAGGTGTCCAAACACAATATGTCTTATTATAAAATAAATATATTCAATTTTTATACCAGAACTTTCAGCACTGCTATATTCACATTTCTGCAGCTGATACTGTATTTTTACTTGATAAGTAGAGCTATCTGAATAATTGCTTTCTTAATTACAAAAATATAGAAATAAAAGAATTTCAAGACAACTTAAGTACAAGTTTGTTTTGTATTATAAATGAAAATCTTGAAGAAAAAATTAATTGATTCTAGATTAAATTATTTCCCAACATGACAACCCAGTACTCCCCCAATAATCACACTTCTGATTATAAAATACAAAATGTTCTATCCTGAAGATACTGTAATAAAGCAGATTTGTTTAAACAAAAATTTTTTTTTCAGCTGAAAATATCCATGAATTTGGTATGAATTTAAAAATAACTTGCTTAATCCTACACTGCATTTTTACAAGCGGTGATAGATTTGGACCTGTCTGATAATAAGAGGTTTTACTAACTTATATATAGGCATGTGTAGCAGGAAAAAATCATCACAAGAGCAATGACTACAAAAAAGCATTCATATATTTGCCTCAGTTTTCCTCTCTTCCCTACCTCACTTCTGTCTCCTTACACTGCCAGAGGAATCTACTTGGTAAGGAATAAGAATATAAGGAGATTCTTCTACATGTACCAGCTGATGGGAAGAGGGAGTAATGAAGGAACAGAGATGGACACTTTCCAAATAGTAAAAAATAATACCATTGCATAACAAAACAAAGAAAAGATTGAGCAAAAGTTTGGAAGTCATGAACAGCAGGAGAAAGAACCTTAAGTGAATATACTTCAGAAATATATATTATATTGCAATTACAGCACTCTTTAAGAGTGTTATAGACAATTTATCTACAAGGTTATTGAAATACAAAAGTTATTGAAAAAGAGTCATGAATCTCCTCTTAAAAAAAAAAGATAATTAAAATAAAATAGCTGTAACAGTCTCTCCCTCTTCTTTTGTAAGATGGATGGGAAAACTTGAAGCACGTACTTTACTTTTTTTCTTTTTGATGAATGAAAGTGAATTTTAATACCTTTGCATTAGTCCTACTCTTCAGCCAAACCTAATATTAGAGATAAGAGGAAGTTGTTTGTCCTGCACGTTTAATAGCTTTTGTACTTTTGATTTGAGTATAGACTAAATCAGACAAAACAACACAGATTATCTCATTTACACAGGTGAAAATCTAAACTATCAGGTTGAACTGTGTTCTATGCAACAACAGAGCAAATTAAGAAATCTTTCCTCAAGTTGGATTTAATTCAGATATATACAAGTATAACAAAGCACATACTGTTTGACACAAGTCTACTTACTCACCCTTTCAATGCATCTTAATCTTAACTTGCAACAATCCCATCTATTCCACTCCTGAGCATATCTAAGAGCAACTGATAAATGTGTTGTGTTTTGTAATGTGGGCATCTGTGAGCCAGCCAGCAAATGATTAGAGACCTAATTCATTCCACAGACGATTTATAATAAGTCAGATTAGAAAGCAGGCCATTTCCAGAGGTGACAAGCTAATTCATTACCACTGTGTAACCTTAGCCCACACAAGAATGTAATTTAGTTTTTAAAATGATAAATATCTGTATCTCCAAATTTGTACTAATTATTGGACTAAAAGGTTCTTTCAGACACTTTCTACTCCCATTTTCCTTTATATTAAAATATTTTATACAATTGTAAAGGTGTAGATCACAGCATTGAAAGGTTGAACCAATTAGAAAGCAGACAAAAGGTTAATGTGAGAATAAGTCCTCCTTTTTAAATTGGGGCGGGGAGGTTGTTATTTCAGGAGACAAATACACTAACAACAAGTATACTTATACTCCATATTATTGCTGTGAATTATAGGGCTAAGGTGTATGTAAGGAATCACAAACCAAGTCAAAAAGGACCCAAGAAAAAAGTAAACAAGAAGTAAAAGGTAATCAGTAAGAGATTAAAATAGGTCTGATGGAGAGGCCATTATAATTTAAGGGACTGTTCTTCCCCAGTGGACTGAAAACTAAAGGAAGTGAGCCAGGATGTACAGCACAAAGCACCTATCCGACTGATCTAAAATAGGGAGGTAATGGAGGGATGAAAAGCAAGATGAAAAGGGTCATGGGTCTCCCATCCATGTTATAAGATACATAACCAAATATAGGGAGGCTATCATTCAGTTACCCCTGGTCAAACTTTTCGCATTTCCAAAAGACAGCTGAAGTCAGACTAATAGTTCAGGACATATTTTGGAGTAAAGACAGTCAAAATCCAAACCCCAAAATTCTGGTGCCAATTTTACCACCAGCATCTTCAACATCTGAGCCATGTGTTTGCCATGATTTATAAATATATGTAGTGTATTTGTACAGTGAAATTAAATCACCCTTCTAGTGCTTTCATGCAGCTTCACTGTCTTTTCAGGTTCAAAGTATCTCAGGTAGTAAATCTATGTAATAATTCAATTTATTTGATATGTAAGTGGGGGAAGGGAGTAAGAAGAATTTTTCTCCTTAAAAGCCAAAGTAGGAAGGAGCAAGGTAGCAATGGCTAATGTAGTGATTTAGAGAGAGAAACCAATATCATTTGATGCTAAATGTTAACCATAGTGAAGTTATTATAGAGTTTTATTACTGCAGTGTCAGTAATTCTAGTCTTATGCTCATCTGCATTGCCCTGTGTAGTGTGGTCTCTTTCCACAGGCTTAACTTGAGCCTTAGCCTCCAATCAGCCAGCTTCCCTCTAGCTACCTCAGAACTTTTGGAAAACATCAGAGACAGAGATGTGTGTGAAATACACATCTCTTGACACACACTCTGCCTCTAATCAACACTCTACAATAGTCCACTAAAACCTTATCTAAATGGTTAATAATTTGCCATAGGTGGTGGTATCATGGCATTTTTTGTATCAGCATTACAGAAAATTTATAGCCCATCCTGAGTCTTTGATCAATTCATTTTAAAATATAGGCACATTTTAAATATAATTACGTACAATTGATCACACCCATTTAGAGTGAGCTGAGATGACTGAGAATATCATGTAGCTTTGGGAATTTGCAGGTAGGGATGGAGTGCTAATGCTAACTGAGTTTCTACCACATGAAATCCTGATCACTTCTTTGTGATAGAACAAATTATATTCACAGGAAAGCTAGAGATGATAGTTTTTACTTAGCAGAAATTAAACCTTCACGGATTTCAAGAGCACTGATGGAACAAATCAGTTGTGATTTTAAAAAGATTCAGAAACTTCCCCGTCAGACAGCATGTGAAAAGGGAATAGATTCTGCAGATGCTCTGTAACTTGATCCATTTTCTTAACACTCTGTTGTTGTAGAGGGAATTATTGTAAGGCCAAAACCAAAGAACAGTACTTTGACCATCTTCTTTGACTTTATGCATGCTTCCGAATTTTCAAACATACATGTTGTTCAGAAAAAGGCATTTAAATTCTTTGTGAGGACATCTTAATCTTGGCAATTAGATGAAAGTTACAGTGATGAAGCTTTTTCAGAAATAACCAAAGAAATGCTTCACTTCGTTTTGACTAGATATGGACAAGTTTCATTTGCCTTTTTTTAAAATAACAACTTGATCTACATCTTCCCAGGCACTGGATGACTGTGTATCATTTCTGACACGTTCCATTTCATATGTGGCATCACAGTGTAACTTTGTTTTGTGTGGACTTAGCTTGGGGGAAGGCTGTGACCAGTATCTCATCAGTAGCTGTCAGATACCACCGCCTGTCTGATCCCCACAGAATTTGGTTTTGAAGTAGAGCATTAATCACAAAATCTGGACCTCTTTTCCAAGAGATAAGAATGGGAGGAAGGAAATGGAAACAGATCAGATTCAACATTTATTTGGATTTGAAAGGAAAAAGGGATAAAGGAAAAAGACCTCTGACACTGTTTATACCACAAACAGTACTGCATCATCCCTCAAATGTCTGTAACAACTACAGGGGAAAAAGGGAAAAAGGACTATATATAGGTTGCTTAGGAGAGGCAACTGGAAGTGAAAAAAATGAAAACAAGCTCTACGGTGCTGGGCTACCATAGAGAAATTTTTACTTCTGTACAATTAATTAAGCAACAGTAATTACTTTTGCAAGATGGTAATTCAGCAGAAGGATTTCCATGCCATTTAAACCATGACTTTTATCCTAAAAAAGGTTAGTCAGTGTCTTCCATTTTCTCTAAATACCACAAAACCAGTAATTAAAAATGGTGAAAATCCTTATAAGAAAAAAAAAATCCCACGCATTGTCTTTTTATTGGTTGAATTTGTGTTTTGTTGAAGCGCAGTTCCAAATGATTGAAAAATTCTGTTTTTTCATTCCAAGTAGCTACCTGTATAAAGACCAGTTAATGGTACTCTAACAAGAGAATTCCCAACACAACCCATATCTTCAGAAGTATTTGAAATTAGAATGAAAATTAAAGAATTTTTCAGCTTAAATCCCTTAGCTTTCTGCAAGTATTAATACACTCATTTCTAAAGTCATCATTCTCACAAGTCTCTCTTGGAATCCCACCTTTGAGAGTGTAAAATGGGCTCCTTTGGATGTCTGCTGAAGAAACTTTATCCATTTAGGTTAGAATGTTACCCAGTCATTGGAAAAGCCTGTCTGYGTCTTCAGAAAATGTAGAAAGAGCTCCATCCTGACAGAGGATTAGATGAATCCATGGCCTCATCCTCACCGTGACATTCTTTGCATCCTTTCAAGTAACCAAAATCCATAAGAACTTAGCAAGAAACTCTTCAGTTTCTCTTCAGTGAGGTCTGCCCATCCCTTCTTCGTGGCAGAGCTGAGAAGAGCTGCAGTAAAATCAGAGGTAAAGTTTTGCACACTTCTTTCTTATCTTTTGTATACTTCCATACCGGCCAGGGACACACACTTGCTCAAAATCAAGATCATTCAAAACAAGTCTTGTTTCTTTTTACAACTTCACTTTCATCTTTTGCACTAGTTTAAGAATCTGTCTTCATTAAAACAGCCTTAGTCTATGTGTTCTTTAAGTCAACAACAGTCCTAATAACAATCTTATTGCAAATCAAGCAAATAGAAAAATCTCATTAGTTTCAATGCAAATAGATTTAATGTTCAGTCTCTTCATGCATATCTGTCTAAATACAGATATTTAGGAAATTACATATTATATATCTTTCTGAATATAACTAAACTGTAAAATCCTAACATCAGGAAGCTGCTGCATTCATTATTTGAGATCATCAATCACGAGGTAAAAAAAAAATAAACAACTTTGAGCCCAGGTCTGTACCTAGAAAGAAGCACCTAGATCATTCTGTCAACAGCTATTTTGGAGATTCTTAAGCAAAATGGAGCGACTCTTTAAAAGCTGTGTCTATCCCTTCTAACAAACACAATTAGGTAAGTCCCAGAGCACTTCAAAAGTAAAATGAAAAATAATTTGGCCTCTTAGAGGTACTAACATACAACAAAAGGCTCAGAGGTTCTGGGAAAGCTTCTATACAATATGTCTCTTTTCCGTCACCGAATTTTGCAAAATTAGTTGTAATATATTCTCTGTTTCACTACAAGAATTTCTTTTGACAGACATACTATTCACAATAGCTATCACAGTGTGATAACCTTTGGTCTCCTATTTTATTCTTAAAAGACTTTTTTTGAAGGAACAGAGATAGTTTTTTTGGTGTGCACTATTGCTTTGTCTCACTAAATTACAGGTTCCTTTAAAGATGATCAAAACAAGAATATGTAAATAAAGTTTAATTTGCTGACCTACTTCAAATCTAATTCAACTTGACTTCATCCACTCATGCTTCTTGATCTCTAGTGCTCCCTTCCTCACTTCTTTTTATCATTAATCTCTACCCCTCCCTAGCTTCTTCCTCTGCATTCATTGATCTTTTTCTCTACTAGTATAAAGGCATTCTCACTTGATTGTAATTCTCTGTCCATCCCTCCTCACAACTCCTATTGCTTGTCTCTTGAAAACAGATATGACTACTGATGTATACTCATTTCCTCACTTCCTTGTCTCCATGTCAGTTCTGCATTTTTTGCTCCATTCAAACTATCCTTACAAAAGCCAGTGTTAACCTCTTTGGTTGAGCCTTCCAACAAACAAGAAATCATCACTTCTATGATACCCCTTTTTCTTTGTACATCTTTTTTTTTCCCCTTATTGTCTTCTTATTCTTCTTCAGCAAAATCCTTCTTTTGCATCATTTTAGCCTGCTGATATTTCTTAAGAGGACATTACCATTTCTTCCCTAACATTCACCTCTACTTCTTCTATTGCTCTGTTACTTACATTGTCATGATATAAGTGGCAGAAAGTTCGTATCAGCTGTGCTTCCTGACCAGTCACACCTGTGAACCTATCAAATTGGAGACAAGCATTGGCTAACTAAATGCCTAATTCTAAATTCCTATTGCAGCATGAAAGGCAGCCTTTTTAAAAAAAATCTTGAGGAAAATACTCCCCTCTTCTAAACACATCTCTCCTGTCTCCATCAGCATTAAATGTTCTGTAATTTCACCATAAAGGAAGCAAGACAGCTTGAGGAATTATCCGGAAATTTCTCCTCAGCCATATAGGTGAAGTACATGAATATTACTTAGAATTGTTAGATCCTTCTTTTTAGAGGAAGTACATAGTATGAACAAAAACAGCTGTCGCATTACACTTTCACTATGGGGAGAAGAAAAGCTGGAATAATATAAATAAGAGCACCTACAGCAACCTCCAAAGTATTTCATGCGAGCTTGTGCATGTGAGCGTGTGTGTGTATATACGGAAGTGTATATATATACATATGTGTGTGCATATATACATATATATACACATATATGTGTATATATATACATATACATCTAAATATTAAAGGGTTTGAATTAAACATACAAGTGGAAACTGAAAAAAACAATATTAAAGTGAGATTATTTGACAGTTGAAGAATATACATCATCTTGTATGAGGCAAAAGGAGACTGGGACACTGCATCCTGGAGAAACTATGCCTCCTAAATGTAAAAAATTGCTAAGTCTAACAGAAGGAAAAACTATATTAACCTGTTATCATTAAGTGACAGATGAATTCTATGTCTCAGATTCACAACCCCCTCACTTGCTGTATGCAATATATCTAATACTTGCTAGTGGTATGTCCTCTCCATGACTTGACCTTAGCATCAAACTAGAAAGTTGTTACTAATGCAGTCTGCTGTTAGTAAGGCCTAAGCCCAACAAGTTCCCTACATTACAAGAGACATGAGGCACTTCAAGAGCAGTCCACTAAATCTTTTTACATTTGTTACTCTCCAAAGAATGATGCAATTGGCAGATAATCCTGACAACTCTTTCTACCAGACAAAATGAGGTAAAATAAGATAAAATGATCTTCATTCTATAAATTAGGACAGTAGGTAGTAGGAAAACAGATATGGGAGAAAAAAAACCCAAGCAATAACATGCCTTACTAGCTGGCTTGGTTTTCAGAGTCTCCTCCACATTTCATTCAGCTAAGAGCTGACCAGACACATCTCTAACTTTTTAGTGCTGAGACCCAGTCCTCAGGTTAGCTATATCCTCATGACTTTGTCTCTCTGAACAGAAACCTGTTACTTGGAACAAAGCCTTTCCATATGAATGCTTCTACTCACTAGAGATTTCACTAAAAGTAAATGAAAGTAAACCTCGAGGGATTTCCTGTTATCCAGAGTCTTGATAATTAATGTAATGAGAATATCATTACAAGCTTCCTGTTAATCAAAAGCTGCCCAGYATCATATTACTTCTTAGTACACAGGAATGCTTTCGAGACACACCTTCATTCTGGGCATCCCACAAAGTGTTATCATGTACCTTGTCAGTAAAGAATTCATGTGATCTAAATGTATCCTTTCTAAATAAACAGGTTGGTGGGGTTGAATCTGACTCCCTTCTGAGCTTACATGGATGTAAGTGTATGAAACTTTCTACCATATAACACTAGACTTACTTATAACACAGATATTTTAGTGGTAGGAATTGCAGGTTAATACTGATTTTAGATATTTAAAATAAACATGGTAAGCAGAAGAATAAGGATTTGCTACTTCTCACTCCCACCTATCAACAGCAAAATATCAAAGCCTATGATAGTATGTGAGCACAAATACTCATTAACACGTACTTTTGAGTTCCCAAAGTCAACAGGCATTAGTATAGTTTTGTAGAACTCATATTTATATATATATACACACATATACATATACATATACATACATATAACAGAAGAATAAGCCCTTGATAAAGACTTGAAGTGTTTGGTGCAACACAAAGGCTGTTGCACAGAACGGTGCCATGCCTACACGGAATCAAAATGATCCCTGTCAACTGTCAAGTGATTAAAAACCCAAAGTATTGTCTTCCCGTCTTTCCACAGGACATTAATGTCACCATGATATACAGCATAAGTTACCGCTGCCCAGCATCTTACTGACAACTTAAGAGAGTAGCCTGAACAACAGGTCAAGTGCCCAACTGAATTTAAGAGGTACAGTATCTTTTTTACTTCCTCCTTCAAGACCTTTTTCATGTCTAATATTTGAAGACACTCCCACGCTTACTGAAAGACGTTCAGTTATTTCTTTCCAGTTAAACATGACAAGGTGTGAAGCCAACCATGGTCAGCTGCCTACTGTGCAACAGAGGATTGGGATTCCAGAGTCAAACATTTTTTATCATCACTGCTCACATTTACAGTGATTTAAAGCTTTGCTCATAACCACAGCAGCTGCTACTCTAAACAGCAGTAAAATCAATGTGATACAGTTAATCCTGATTATCACCCTGACACTCACAATGATTTGTGATCCTGAAGATTACAAACACTGTGGAAATAAACACAACAGGAGGAATCTCACTGACAAGGGCTTTCTGTTCTTGTAATTGTACTAGCCTCTTACACCTCCTTGATGAACTGTGGAGACATTCTGAAGAGCATCTTTCACTCATGTCGTAAGCGACCATTAAGCATACTTTCAAGGCAGTTCTAAGCCATCTTAAAAATACTGCACATGGACTGCCTGCTGTTTTAATTCATCAAGCACAATAGAATATTTTGTCATTCAGAATATTACTATTAAAAAGAATCATCCTTTGTTTCTTGCTAATGTCTAAGCCRTGGGATGCTATCATGTATTTTAAATAGTAAGCCTGAAATACCATTTTCAAGGCTGGGTGGCAAAATTGCACTTGCCTGCCTGTGACCAAATTTACACCTAAAAATGCAGGGTTTTTTTAACTCACGCAGTATTAACAATAATCTTTTACATTTCTAATTAATGTTATTCCTAAGATAAGGGTATCAGTTTCTGAGCATACCAAGCTTACAGGAACACTGGCAGAGATCAAGTCAGGCAAATTTTTTATAGCTGCAGTAATGCAATGTAAACAACTGTCTAACTACAATTCCATTGATGTTCTAGCCTCGCTGGTAGAAGAAAAAGAAACACAGAACAAAAGGGGAAAAGATAAGTAATTTGTAATCTGTTCATGACTGTAGTCTTTATTTGCCAGTTTGATGGTCATCACTGTTACTGCTATTGAATAGATGACATGTAATTTATCTGTTCCTTGCAGAATCAAAAGACACAATAAAAAGGCATCTCAGCCGCATCTTCACAGAATCACAGAATCGCTGAGGTTGGAAGGGACCTCTGGAGATCATCTAGTCCAACCCCCCTGCTCAAGCAGGGTCACCTAGAGCACATTGCACAGCATTGCGTGCAGGCAGGTTTTGAATATCTCCAGAGAAGGAGACTCCACAACCTCTCTGGGCAACCTGTTCCAGTGCTCTGTCACCCTCACAGTGAAAAAGTTTTTCCTCATGTTCAGATGGAAGTGTCTGTGTTTCAGTTTGTGCCCGTTGCCTCGCGTCCTGTCGCTCAGCACCACTGAAAAGAGTCTGGTCCCATCCTCTCGACACCCTCCCTTCAGATACTTGTACACGTTGATAAGATCTCCTCTCAGCCTTCTCTTCTCCAGGCTAAACAGGCCCAGCTCTCTCAGCCTTTCCTCATAAGAGAGATGCTCCAGTCCCCTAATCATCTTTGTAGCCCTTCGCTGGACTTGCTCCAGTAGTGCCACRTCCCTCTTGTACTGGGGAGCCCAGAACTGGACGCAGTACTCCAGATGTGGCCTCACCAGGGCTGAGTAGAGGGGGAGAATCACCTCCCTCGACCTGCTGGCAACACTCTTCCTGATGCACCCCAGGATACCAYTGGCCTTCTTGGCCACAAGGGCACATTGCTGCCTCATGCTTAACTTGGTGTCCACCAGCACTCCCAGGTCCTTCTCSGCAGAGCTGCTTTCCAGCAGGTCAGCCCCCAACCTGTCCTGGTGCATGGCGTTATTCCTTCCCAGGTGCAGGACCCTACACTTGCCTTTGTTGAACTTCATGAGGTTCCTCTCCGCCCACCTCTCCAGCCTGTCCAGGTCTCTGAATGGCAGCACAGCCCTCTGGTGTATCAGCCACTCCTCCCAGTTTTGTATCATCAGCAAACTTGCTGAGGGTGCACTCTGTCCCTTCATCCAGCTCATTGATGAAGAAGTTGAACAAGACTGGACCCAGGACTGACCCCTGGGGGACACCGCTAGCTACAGGCCTCCAACTAGACTCTGCACTGCTGATCACAACTCTCTGAGCTCTGCCATTCAGCCAGTTCTCAATCCACCTCACTGTCCACTCATCTAACCCACACTTCCTCAGCTTACCTACGAGGATGTTATGGGAGACAGTGTTGAAAGCCTTGCTGAAGTCCAGGTAGACAACATCCACAGATCTCCCCTCATCTACCCAGCCAGTCATTCCATCAGAGAAGGCTGTCAGATTGGTTAAGCGTGATTTCCCCTTGGTGAAGCCATGCTGACTACTCCTGATCACTTTCTTACCTCCTCAGTCAATACACACCCAACTTGCTGAGTCTCTCTGAAAAGAAATAGATTGGATCATGTTCATTGCCTGAGTTATTCCATTATCTGCCAAAAAAATTCAACAAGACAGATTTTTTAATGCAGAAAATTGTATAAAAGCCTAATAGCATACATCAATAAAACATTAAAACAGTATCTCAAAAGATCTCTGAATTATAGACTAGAGATTTACATTAGGAAATGTACTCCACTCCAGCAATTCAAACTCTCAGCTCTTCAACCATTAAGCTTATGTTTCTAAACATAAACTGATCTGACTTATTAACCTATCACTCACAAATCAAGGTGGCACAAAGTGACAATGACACTAATGACAAAAACTTTCAAGTAGATACATTAACTCTATTTATTGCTTCTCAAAGTTATGGTTTACACCTGGGTAAAACTGGAAGCGTTATAGAAAAACAGAAGAAAAAGAAGAATAAAAGGGTTGATATTTACGAAGAGCCTAAATTGCTTTCTGGAGTCTAACTTCACCTGACAAAAAAGAATTATCCCTGTTTATTTCTTCTACAGAATGTCATCCCTACAAAATCCTAGTTACTACCTTATGAATAAGTATTCTTTCTTCTATTCAGCCTCAATCCTTTTTAATTCATTTTATCAATATATATTATGGCACTTGCCAGAAGTAACATTCAAGTCAATTTAAATTCTACCTGTAACTGGCAATTAATAAAGCATCCATATTACATAGTTATATGTATATATGTACACATACACACTTAACTCCAAATAAGGTGCATTTTATCAATGAGCCTAGGGTCAGAGAATTCCTGCACATTAACCGTCTGAAAAGAAAAGGTCCTTTGGGGTATTACATCTCTCAAAAACCTCAGTAATAAAGGGACAACTCATCTGAGGTAGGAAATCAGAGAATACTAATATTATTTATCTTGTGTATAAATGCCTACATACATATGTATGGCTACAGATATGTATGTGTGTGGGTGTATATAAAGTATATATTAGATTGGGAATACCTAACTGGCGTTAAAAATCACATAGAAAATTGGAAGTTACCCTGAAACATACAGATTTTAAGACAGGTTTCAAAATTAAGATTACACTTAAGGAAAATCTAATTATATTTTGAGGAATGGGCATATAGAAATTCGGCAAACTAAACAACTTTAATTCTGCCCTGAGAATATCTTAGAATAATTCAATTACAGCTTTGGAGATTGCTGGTTGTCTCAGATTGGGTGTAAATAGTGTTTAAAGTGAATTTGTTTCTTTTTTTTCCACGGCATTTTTGCAGGATTTTGTTAAGAGACAGTTGCAAAGTACAGTCACCAAAGCTGTGATGTAGTGGACACAGTACAAATCCTATTACTAATGGACACAAGAGGAGTCACACCACAAAACTCAAGTTTTCTGATGTGCACAAGCTAGGAGTATTTATTAAAAGCTACAGCATATAGTGCTGAGGCTGGCCATTCACGCTGACAGAAATCCTTGATCTGTAGAAATAGGAGGTTTTGTATTACAGACTGGAAATATGGAGCTTTTCAGGAGCTTAAGTTCATTTTAAAAAAAAGAAGAAATGAGACATCAAATACTGTCGTACTCATTTTGAGAAGGTGAACTTTTAATCTGCTTCTATTTTTCTCTCACACATTTATTATAAGGGGATTTGTGAACACAATTTTAATTTCTATTGAAAAACAATCCCTTCCAGTACGATCACATTTCTCCACGTGCAAGCGTACCTAAAACACGTCTACTTTTATGCAAGGCCTTTACCGGCAGGCCTGACATGCTGTACACATCCCCGTCCCCGCTCAGCCTCGCCACCCGCACAAGCACACGCCACCGCTTCCCCGCAGGACACAGGTAACAATTTGGCAAGATTTTTTTGTTGTTGTTTCTTTGTGTATTACCCTACTTTGTCATTCTGTGAGAGCAGCTCTTTAGATTTTAGCTGGTGAAGGCTTCCCGCTGAGTTAATTAACGAAACATAACCCTAAACTGAAGGCTTGCTGCATACTCGCGCAGGGGAAGACAAGGCACCTGCCGTTGTTCCGGGAAGAGCCGTGGCGCCGCGGCGCTGCCGCCAGGGCCGGTGCCGGCCGCCAGGCTCCGTCCCCCCGCTCCCC